>NC_057814.1:408278816-408512993 GCF_018294505.1 Triticum aestivum | reverse complement strand
CTATATATGGAGGGGGAGGGCTAGAGGCTTGGGGGAGGGGCAACCGAGGCGGCGGCGGCGTCGTGGCGAGGCCGGACTCCGGCGGCCGTGCGGAAAGAGGACGCCGCGAGGCGGGCCGTCGGCTGGGCTCGGCCCAGTCGGCGCGGGCGCGTGTTTTTTTTTAATAAGTTCCGCGAAGAAAATTGCATAGAAAAATAATAAAAATCAGCAAAATACGAAATAAATTTTCCCCGTCTAGTTAGAAAATCTAGAATAGGGTGAACATTTTTAAATTAAAAAAATAAATATTTTGAAAACATGCATATTTTTAAATGCAATAAAAATTGCAAATAAAATCCAATAAATTCCAAATAATGATTTTAACATTTTTCCTCCAGTATTTCAATTGTTTTGGAGAAGTCATATTTTCTCCTCTCGTTTATTTTAAAATGAAATATTTTTCCGGAGAGAAAAATGATTAAAATCCCAATCCTCGTTTGAAAAATCAAATACGAAGATTTGAGAAAATCCCCAACTCTCTCCGAGGGTCCTTGAGTTGCTTAGGATTTATCGAGGATTTTGTCAAAATGCAATAAAACATGATATGCAAATGATGATCTATGTATAACATTCCAAATTGAAAATTTGGGATGTTACAAACCTACCCCCCTTAAGATGAATCTCGCCCTCGAGATTCGGGTTGGCTAGAAAACAGGTGGGAGTGGTTTTTCCGTAGATCTTCCTCTCGCTTCCAGGTGGCTTCATCTTCAGTGTGGTCACTCCACTGAACTTTGCGAAACTTGATAACCTTTCTGCGGGTAACTCGGCTGGCATACTCGAGAATCTTAACTGGTTTCTCCTCATAAGTCAAATCACTTTCCAACTGAATCGCACCCAGTGGCACAGTATCCCTTAGCGGTATCTCAGCCATCTCTTCGTGGCACTTCTTCAACTGCGAAACATGGAATACATCATGAACTTTGGGCAATTCGAGCTTGTAGGCAACTTCTCCCATACGTTCCAGCACTCGGTATGGTCCGATAAAACGAGGCGCTAACTTTCCCTTAACTCCAAAGCGCTTCACTCCTCGAAGTGGTGATACTCAAAGATACACTCTGTCTCCGATTTCATGAACTGTCTCCTTGCGTTTAGAATCAGCATAACTCTTCTGCCTGGATTGGGCTACCTTGAGCTTATCACGAATCAACTTCACTTTCTGTTCAGACTCCTTAATCAAATCTGGTCCAAACAACTGACGGTCTCCAACTTCGTCCCACAACAACGGTGTTCTACACCTCCTTCCGTACAAGGCTTCGAAAGGGGCCATCTTCAAACTGGTTTGATAACTGTTGTTATAAGAAAACTCCGCATATGGCAAATTGTCGTCCCAACTTGATCCATAATCTAGTGCACATGCTCTCAACATGTCCTCCAAAATCTGGTTGACTCTTTCAGTCTGTCCATCTGTCTGTGGGTGGAAAGCTGTACTAAATTCCAGCCTGGTTCCCAATGTTTCATGTAACTGCTTCCAAAACTTTGAGGTAAACTGGGTTCCTCTGTCTGATACAATGGTCCTCGGAACTCCATGCAAACATACGATCCTGGTCATGTATATCTTAGCCAGCTTAGCACTGGTGTAAGTGGTCTTCACTGGAATGAAATGAGCCACTTTCGTCAAACGATCGACTACAACCCATATCGCGTCATAGCCTGAACGGGTCCTGGGTAATCCTGTGATAAAATCCATGCCTATTTTATCCCACTTCCATTCGGGTATCGGCAATGGCTGTAACAATCCTGCTGGCTTCTGATGCTATGCCTTCACTCTCTGACATACATCACAAACTGCTACAAACTCCGCAATATCCTTCTTCATTCCGGTCCACCAGAAAGTATTCTTCAAATCCAAATACATCTTGGTATTCCCTGGGTGTATCGAGTACGGTGAATCATGGGCTTCTTGCAAAATCAACTTCCTGATCTCCGGATCATTTGGTACATATACACGGTCTTCAAACCATAAGGTATCGTGCTCATCCTCACGAAATCCCTTGGCTTTACCTTTGCTCATCTTCTCCTTTATCTCTTCAATCTCCTTGTCTGTCTTCTGAGCTTCTCTGATCCTTTCCATCAAGGTAGACTGAATCTCCAATGTCGCTAAATAGCCTCTTGGGACTATCTCCAAACATAGCTCACGTATGTCCTCGGCTAACTCTTGAGGTAACTCTCCTGTCATGAGAGTGTTGACATGACTCTTGCGGCTCAACGCGTCTGCTACTACGTTAGCCTTTCCGGGGTGATAATGCAATCTCATATCATAGTCTTTGATGAGCTCCAACCATCTCCTCTGTCTGAGGTTTAACTCCTTCTGCGTGAAAATGTACTTCAAACTCTTGTGATCCGTGTACACCTCACAATGGTTTCCGATGAGAAAATGTCTCCATGTCTTCAATGCATGCACCACGGCTGCTAATTCCAAATCATGCGTAGCATAATTCTTCTCATGGGGTTTAAGTTGTCGTGAAGCATACGAAACAACTCTTCCTTCCTGCATAAGCACTGCTCCAAGTCCTCGACGAGAAGCGTCGCAATAAACTTCATAGTCCTTGCATTGATCTGGCAGTATCAACACTGGTGATGTAACCAATCGTTTCTTCAACTCTTGAAAACTAGCTTCACAATCCTCAGTCCAATTAAATTTGGTGTCCTTCTTCAATAGCTCAGTCATGGGCTTAGCAATCCTTGAGAAATTCTCAATAAATCTCCGGTAGTATCCTGCGAGTCCAAGAAAACTCCGGATTTCTCCAACTGTCGTGGGTGATTCCCAACTTGTCACTGTGTCAACCTTGGCAGGGTCTACTGCTATTCCTTCTCCAGAAATAACATGTCCAAGGAATCCAACTTCCTTCAACCAAAACTCACATTTGCTGAACTTGGCATATAACTGATGTTCTCTGAGCTTCTCAAGTACCAATCGTAAATGCTCCTCATGCTCTTCTTCATTCTTGGAAAAGATTAAAATATCATCAATGAACACCACGACGAACTTATCCAAAAACTCCATAAACACTTTGTTCATCAGGTTCATGAAATAGGCAGGTGCGTTAGTCAGTCCAAATGACATAACGGTATACTCATACAATCCATATCTGGTGGTAAATGCCGTCTTTGGTATATCCTGCTCTCGAATCTTTAACTGATGGTATCCCGATCGTAGATCGATCTTGGAAAATACTTTAGCTCCTTGCAGGCGGTCAAACAAATCATTGATCATTGGCAGTGGGTACTTGTTTTTGATGGTCACTTCATTCAATCCTCGGTAATCAACAACCATCCTCAGCGATCCATCTTTCTTCTCCACTAGAAGTACTGGTGATCCCCAAGGTGACGAACTTGGGCGAATATAGCCTTTATCCAGTAACTCCTTGATCTGCTTCTTAATTTCCTCCAAATCCTTTGCGGGCATCCTGTACGGTCTCTTAGATATTGGCCCTGTGCCTGGCAAAAGTTCAATCAAAAACTCAATGTCTCTGTCTGGTGGCATGCCTGGCAACTCTTCTGGAAATACATCCGGATAGTCCTTCACCACTGGTACTTCCTCCTGTACAACTCCTGATAAGGAATTCACTTGAGTCCTCTTCGGCATATGCCTGGATACATACTTGATCCTTTTTCCTTCCGGGGTGGTAAGCAAAATCGTCTTGCTGGCACAATCGATGTTTCCTCCATACAACGATAGCCAATCCATTCCCAAAATCACATCCAAACCTTGCGATTCCAAAACAATGAGGTCTGAGGGGAAAACATGCCTACCAATGGCCAATGGTATCTGAAAACATCCTTGGGTGGCCATATACTCTGCTCCGGGCGAGGTTACTAACATAGGGGTTTTGAGAACTTGGGTGGACATCTTAAACTTGTTTACGAATCCCCTTGATATGTATGAATGCGATGCACCAGTATCGAAAAGAACAGTTGCAGTAAATGACTTAACCAAAAACTTACCTATTACTGCATCAGGCTGAGCTTCAATCTCCTCCATGCTCAGGTGGTTCACATGTCCTTTGTTGAACGGGTTCGGCTTCTTCCCAGAGCTTCCATTGCTGTTTCCATTTTGGGCTTCGGGACAATCAGTTGCATAATGTCCCGTCTTCTGGCACTTGTGACTTAGATCTCTCTTGGTTGGGGTAGATGGGTTGGTGCGGTTCTGTCCGTTTCCTCCTCCATTCCCATTACCATTTTTGGAGCCATTATGGTTATGCGAACTACCTCCTCCATGGGTATGTTGAAACTGTCCTCCCGGCTTCGGGGTAAATCGTGGCTTCTGCTGGGCTCCAGAATTATACTTCCCTTGTCCATACTTCCTCTTGCGGTTTTCAATCTGTTGTTGCTTCCCTTCTATCATGAGAGCTCTATCTACCAGTTCCTGGTAGTTGTTGAAAGTTGCTACCATCAACTGCATACTCAGCTCATCATTCAATCCTTCCAGAAATTTCTCCTGCTTGGCGGCATCTGTAGCAACGTCATCTGGTGCATATCGTGCTAACTTACTGAATTCCTCCACATACTGGCCTACAGTGCGTCCTCCTTGGCGTAGGTTGCGAAACTCACGCTTCTTTATAGACATAGCTCCTGCTGAAACATGAGCTGTACGGAAAGCTTGCTGAAACTGGTCCCATGTGACAGTGTCTATGGGGTGTGTGGCTGTATAATTCTCCCACCATGATGCTGCGGGTCCATCAAGCTGATGTGCGGCAAAACGCACTCTTTCCGCATCTGTGCATCCTGCAGTGGTTAACTCCCTTCCAACTTTGCGGAGCCAATCATCTGCAACAATCGGCTCGGTGCTACTGGAAAACACCGGCGGGTTTAGCCTTAAGAAACGGGCTAAGTGGTCAACAGGTGGTGGTGGCGGTGGGTTGTTGTTGTTGTTGTTGCCTTGGTTCTGTACTAACACTTGCATCAAGGCATTCTGTTGCTGAATCAACTGGGTGATCTCTGGCGGGAAAACAAATCCGGTGTCGCGTCTCGGAGGCATCTGATAGGTTTAGAAAAGATGAGAATTAAGAATAGAATGAGGTCTAGAGAGAAAACACTACCCATATGCTCATGAGACAAATTCAATCAATATCACTCAATCAATCCAAACAAGGCAAAACAATCGATCTAACTAACGTTACAAGGTGCTTGAACTATACTACTAAATGGGGAAAAACTACTACTGATATGGTAGTCTACTTAAAATTCTGATCCGTTGAAGACTCCATGATGTCTGCTCCAGCTTCATCAATCCAATCGTCTTCACTTGGTTCCGAGTCGGTGTCGTCGATGATGATGTAGTTATCCGGACAAGTGCATTCGTCGACTTCTGCTTTTGGCACTGGATTTCCCACAAATGATCCAATTTTATTCTCCAGGTCGTCAATCTTCCCTACTAGTGCGTTGATTTACTCCAAATAATCTTCGCGTGTAGTCTTGAGTTCTTCTTGGAGTTCCTTGATCTTCGTGAATGCCTTCTTCAGTTCTTCCTTGTCCGTGCATATCTGGTTCTCCTGGCGTCGAATATGTTGGTTCTGCTCCTGGATGAAAGCTGCAATTGATCCATCCTTCTTGGTCTTGATCATCTCCCATTGCGCGTCTCGACGTCCACAAATTTGATAAATTGTATCCTTAAGCTCCTGGTGGTAGACTTCTCCAATGCGTCCCATGGCGATGTGTGCAGCCATGCTCTTCCCTAAACTCCAAGTTGGTGCTTCAAAAACCATTCTTATGGGTTCCATAATTGGCGCAAACGTTCTTCCTGGAATGATAACTTGAATCTTCCAGCTCTCCTCTTCAGGTAATGTAGCGTTGTAGGTTCCGGTGATGCTTGGTATTCCTATGTTCAAGTACTTGGTGACTTCCTTCAAGTGTCATCCAAATGGCGTGTCTTCGTCGGGTTGCATGAACTTGCTCCTTGCATTCGCCATTCCTAAAGAGTAGAAAGTGGAGAGGAGTCAGGAATGAGAAGAGAGAAGTTTTTCTAGGGCTTAAGCTTAGTGGTCGTGTCCTACAGTCAGCGTGTGCTCTGATACCAACTTTGTAGCGACCAGACCTCAAATGGCCTGTGCTGCTGTGCACCAGTGTCATCCCTGGATCAGTAATGCTGACACGCACAGTACAAATGGAGGATTTATAACAGAGTAGCAATCACACACTTATTACATCGAATATCTCCAAAGAGATTAAGTATGATAAACATGGCTTAAGGCCATCTAAAAACGATAACAGCGGAAGACTTGGAAGATAAGTGAGTCCATCAACTCCAGCGGCATCACTGAGTATAAGACCACGACCTAAGGCACCTTACTCGTCGTCTGAAAAGTCTGCAACATGAAACGTTGCAGCCCGAAACGGGTCAGCACATAGAATATGCTGGCAATGTAACACATAGAGAATAATGAACAATGATAATGCTATACTATATGCATATATGGCTGGTGGAAAGCTCTATGGTTACAGTTTTGCGAAAAGCCTATTTTATCCTACTACAAAGGAATAATTTTATTTAACTATCATGGTGGTTGAAACATTGAGAAGGTACCTCCAACTCAATCCCAATTAAGTGTCATCATTAACCCAACAAAATTAATTATAAGTATCACGGTGATGAGATTCAAATGATAATCCAGGTACTAGATACTCAAGTTGTCCATAACCGGGGACACGGCTAATCATGATCAGTTTGTACACTCTGCAGAGGTTTGTGCACTTTTCCCCACAAGACTCGATCGCCTCCGCTTGATTCTCGCACTGCATGATGTTTGAGAAACGGATGACCGAGACACAGTCTTTCAGAAACAGTCATTCTTTACTCCGGGTGGACCGGTACACCTACTTTCCCCTACATCTGCTAGTCCACCTCTTCAAGAGATCCTGTAACCTACTCAGCTATGCTAGAGCCCATAATAGCTTGCGGCTGCACATGGAAGTTTCTAGCATGAACAATCTTATGATCCCTTTGAGCCTGGGTGGCGGACCTTATACATACAGACAACACTGGGTTCTCCAGGTGTCTCAATCCACCCAGATGTGAGTTTTAGTTGCCACCTTAAGTTGAACCATTATTAACACTCACATCTGTCATGAATATCTCTCAAACCCAATCCACGTCTACGAGCATAGCATGGCAATAATAAAAGCAACGTAGAAGTAACTCCCAAGGGTTTGATAAGAAAACAGGTAATAGGTACTACCTCAACTACTTCCCAATACCCACAGTTTAATTAGATTCTAATCATGCAATGTGATTGAGGAAAACAGATCTAATGCATTAAAAACTGGGTATGAACGGGGTATGATCAAAGTGTTACTTGCCTTGCTGATGATCCGCAAAACCTAGCGAGTCGATATAACAAGCGGCACACTCCGGGTACTCTATCGCAAACAAACAAGCATACAATCAGTACTCATCTAATGCACAGGTAAAACTCGAATGAAAGATTCAACCAGAAAGTTCAACTTAAGAACTCCGGTTTGCAAAAAGAATCAACTCGAAAGAAACAACGAAAGTCAAACGGCGGAAGAAAGAAACTTCGTTTGCTAATCTGGATCTAGGTCAAATTTTACTGTTGCAAAAACTTGTTTGAGTGGATTAAACGGAAAGAGAATTTCGAGACGAAACTCTAGGCGCTTGAATCACCTGATTCCGATAAACGAGCGAAAAGTTCAACAGATTCGAAAATTCGATCAGAAATCGAATCTGAGAAAATAACGAGAAAATCCGACGAAAAAGAAAAACGGACGAACGGTTAAATAACGGACGTTCGTTAACAGAGAAAAACCGATGAACGTGTTCGTTAAAACGAACGGTTCGGTAAACGCTCGCGAAATAAGAAAACCAAAAAAAAACCGATCTAGGGTTTTTTTAACAAAAGGTTTTTTTTTCAAAAAAACTGGTCAACTCGACGAACGGCGGCAGCAGTACCTCGACGGGCTCGCTCCGGCGATGGGCTCCGGCGGGCGGGGTCGGCGGCGGGGGTGCGGGGCTCGGGGGCGGCGGCTCCGGCGGCGAGGGGGCTCCGGCTCGGGGCTCCCGGCGGCGAGGTGGCGAGGCAAAAGGCGGGCGGCGGCGGGGCTAGATGCGGCGGCGGCGGCGGCGACTCCTCCAGCGATGGTGGCGGCGAAAACGGATAGGGGGCGGGGTATATATGGAGGGGGGGCTAGAGGCTTGGGGGAGGGGCAACCGAGGCGGCGGCGATGTCGTGGCGAGGCCGGACTCCGGCGGCCGTGCGGGAAAAGGACGCCGCGAGGCGGGCCGTCGGCTGGGCTCGGCCCAGTCGGCGCGGGCGCGTGTTTTTTTAATAAGTTCCGCAAAGAAAATTGCATAGAAAAATAAATAAAAATCATACAAATACGAAATAAATTTTCCCCGTCTTGTTAGAAAATCTAGAATAGGGTGAACATTTTTAAATTAAAAAAATAAATATTTTGAAAACATGTATATTTTTAAATGCAATAAAAATTGCAAATAAAATCCAATAAATTCCAAATAATGATTTTAACATTTTTCCTCCAGTATTTCAATTGTTTTGGAGAAGTCATATTTTCTCCTCTCGTTTATTTTAAAATGAAATATTTTTCCGGAGAGAAAAATGATTAAAATCCCAATCCTTGTTTGAAAAATCAAATACGAAGATTTGAGAAAATCCCCAACTCTCTCCGAGGGTCCTTGAGTTGCTTAGGATTTATCGAGGATTTTGTCAAAATGCAATAAAACATGATATGCAAATGATGATCTATGTATAACATTCCAAATTGAAAATTTGGGATGTTACACGAGTTGAGAGATATGAAGTCTCCAACAAGTTCTATAGCTAAAAGATGGAGGAGAATCGCTCAACTAGTGAGCATGTGCTCAGATTGTCTGGGTACTACAATCGCTTGAATCAAGTGGGAGTTAATCTTCCAGATAAAATAGTGATTGACAGAATTCTCTAGTCACCATCACCAAGTTAGTAGAACTTCGTGATGAACTATAGTATGCAAGGGATGACGAAAGTAATTCCCGAGCTCTTCGTGATGCTGAAATCGACGAAGGTAGAAATCAAGAAAAACATCAAGTGTTGATGGTTGACAAGACCACTTCAAGTGTTGATGGTTGACGAGACCACTAGTTTCAAGAAAAGGGCAAAGGGATAGAAGGGGAACTTCAAAAAGAACGGCAAGCAAGTTGCTACTCAAGTGAAGAAGCCCAAGTCTGTACCTAAGCCTGAGACTAAGTGCTTCTACTGCAAAGGGACTGGTCACTGGAAGCGGAACTACCCCAAGTATTTGGTGGATAAGAAAGATGGCAAAGTGAACAAAGGTATATTGGATATACATGTTATTGATGTGTACTTACTAGTGTTTATAGCAACCCCTCAGTATTTGATACTGGTTCAGTTGCTAAAGAGTAGTAACTCGAAAACGGGAGTAGCAGAATAAACAGAGACTAGTAAAAGGCGAGGTGACGATGTGTGTTGGAAGTAGTTCCAAGATTGATATGATCATCATCGCACACTCCCTATACTTTCGGGATTAGTGTTGAAACTAAATAAGTGTTATTTGGTGTTTGCGTTGAGCATGAATATGATTTGATCATGTTTATTGCAATACGGTTATTCATTTAAGTTAGAGAACAATTGTTGTTTTGTTTACATGAATAAAAACCTTCTATGGTCATACACACCAACGAAAATGGTTTGTTGGATCTCGATCGTAGTGATACACATAATCATAATATTGAAGCCAAAAGATGCAAAGTTAATAATGATAGTGCAACCTATTTGTGGCACTGCCGTTTAGGTCATATTGGTGTAAAGCGCATGAAGAAACTCCATACTAATGGGATTTTGGAATCACTTGATTATGAATCACTTGATGCTTGCAAACCGTGCCTCATGGGCAAGATGACTGAAACGCCGTTCTCCGGAACTATGGAGAGAGTAACAGATTTGTTGGAAATCATACATACAGATGTATGTGGTCCGATGAATATTGAGGCTCGTAGCAGGTATCATTATTTTCTGACCTTCACAGATGATTTGAGCAGATATGGGTATATCTACTTAATGAAACAAGAGTCTGAAACATTTGAAAAGTTCATATAATTTCATAGTGAAGCGGAAAATCATCGTAACAAGAAAATAAAGTTTCTACGATATGATCGTGGAGAAGAGTATTTGAGTTACGAGTTTGGCCTTCAGTTAAAACAATGTGAAATAGTTTCACTACTCACGCCACCTGGAACACTACAGCATAATGGTGTGTCCGAACGTCATAACCGTACTTTATTAGATATGGTGCGATATATGATGTCTCTTACCGATCTACCACTATCGTTTTTGGGGTTATGCATTAGAGACAGCTGCATTCACCTTAAATAGGGCACCATCAAAATCCGTTGAGACGAGACCTTATGAACTGTGGTTTGGCAAGAAACCAAAGTTGTCGTTTCTTAAAGTTTGGGGTTGCGATGCTTATGTGAAAAAGTTTCATCCTGATAAGCTCAAACCCAAATCGGAGAAATGTGTCTTCATAGGATACCCAAAGGAGACAGTTGGGTACACCTTCTATCACAGATCCGAAGGCAAGACATTCGTTGCTTAGTATGGATCCTTTCTAGAGAAGGAGTTTCTCTCGAAAGAAGTGAGTGGGAGGAAAGTAAAACTTGATGAGGTAAATGTACCTGCTCCCTTATTGGAAAGTAGTTCATCACAGAAATCTGTTCCTGTGACTTCTACACCAATTAGTGAGGAAGTTAATGATGATGATCATGTAACTTCAGATCAAGTTACTACCAAACCTCGTAGGTAAACCAGAGTAAGATCCGCACCAGAGTGGTACGGTAATCCTGTTCTGGAGATTATGTTACTAGACCATGACGAACCTACGAACTATGAAGAAGCGATGGTGAGCCCAGATTCCACAAAATGGCTTGAGGCCATGAAATCTGAGATAAGATCCATATATGAGAACAAAGTGTGGACTTTGGTTGACTTGCCCGATGATCGGCAAGCAATAAAAAATAAATGGATCTTCAAGAGGAAGACAGACGCTGATAGTAGTGTTACTATCTACAAAGCTAGAATTGTCGCAAAAAGGTTTTCGACAAGTTCAAAGTGTTGACTACGATGAGAGTTTCTCACTCGTATCTATGCTTAAGTCTGTCTGAATCATGTTAGCAATTGCCGCATTTTATGAAATCTAGCAAATGGATAAACAAAACTGCATTCCTTAATGGATTTATTAAAGAAGAGTTGTATATGATGCAACTAGGAGGTTTTGTCAATCCTAAAAGTGCTAACAAAGTATGCAAGCTCCAGCGATCCATCTATGGACTGGTGCAAGCATCTCGGAGTTGGAATATACGCTTTGATAAGTTGATCAAAGGATATAGTTTTATACAGACTTGCGGTGAAGCCTGTATTTACAAGAAAGTGAGTGGGAGCACTACATCATTTCTGATAAGTATATGTGAATGACATATTGTTGATCGGAAATAATGTAGAATTATTCTGCAAAGCATAAAGGAGTGTTTCAAAGGAGTTTTTCAAAAGAAAGACCTCGGTGAAGCTGCTTACATATTGAGCATCAAGATCTATAGAGATAGATCAAGACGCTTGATAAGTTTTTTCAATGAGTACATACCTTAATAAGATTTTGAAGTAGTTCAAAATACAACAGTCAAAGAAAGAAGTTCTTGACTGTGTTACAAGGTATGAAATTGAGTAAGACTCAAAGCCCGACCACGGCAGAAGATAGAACGAGAATGAAAGTCATTCCCTATGCTATGGCCATAGGTTCTATAAAGTATGCCATGCTGTGTACCAAATCTATTGTATACCCTACACTAATTTTGGCAAGGGAGTACAATAGTGATCTAGGAGTAGATCATTGGACAGCGGTCAAAATTATCCTTAGTGGAATAAGGAAATGTTTCTCGATTATGGAAGTGACAAAAGGTTTGTCGTAAAGGGTTACGTCGATCCAAGTTTTGACACTAAATCTAGATGACTCTAAGTCTCGGTCTAGATACATATTGAAAGTGGGAGCAATTAGCTAGAGTAGCTCCGTACAGAGCATTGTAGACATAGAAATTTGCAAAATACTTACGGATCTGAATGTGACAGACCCGTTGACTAAAATTATCTCACAAGAAAACATGATCACACCTTAGTACTCTTTGGGTGTTAATCACATAGCGATGTGAACTAGATTACTGACTCTTGTAAACCCTTTGGGTGTTGATCACATAACGATGTGAACTATGGGTGTTAATCACATGGTGATGTGAACTATTGATGTGAAATCACATGGCGATGTGAACTAGATTATTGACTCTAGTGCAAGTGGGAGACTGAAGGAAATATGCCCTAGAGGCAATAATAAAGTATTATTTATTTCCTTGTATCATGATAAATGTTTATTATTCATGCTAGAATTGTATTAACCGGAAACATAATACATGTGTGAATATATAGACAAACAGAGTGTCACTAGTATGCCTCTACTTGACTAGCTCATTAATCAAAGATGGTTATGTTTCCTAGCCATAGACATAAGTTGTCATTTGATTAACGAGATCACCTCATTAGGAGAATGACGTGATTGACTTGACCCATTTAGTTAGCTTAGCACCCGATCGTTTAGTATGTTGCTATTGCTTTCTTCATGACTTATACATGTTCCTCTGACTATGAGATTATGCAACTCCCGTTTACCGGAGGAACACTTTGTGTGCTACCAAACGTCAGAACGTAAATGGGTGATTATAAAGGTGCTCTACAGGTGTCTCCAAAGGTACTTGTTGGGTTGGCGTATTTCGAGATTAGGATTTGTCACTCCAATTGTCGGAGAGGTATCTCTGGGCCCACTCGGTAATGCGCATCACTATAAGCCTTCCAAGCATTGTGACTAATGAGTTAGTTGCGGGATGATGTGTTACGGAACGAGTAAAGAGACTTGCCGGTAACGAGATTGAACTAGGTATCGAGATACCGACGATCAAATCTCGGGCAAGTAACATACCGGTGACAAAGGGAACAACGTATGTTGTTATGCGGTCTGACCGATAAAGATCTTTGTAGAATATGTGGGAGCCAATATGGGCATCCAGGTCCCGCTATTGGTTATTGACCGGAGACGTGTCTCGGTCATGTCTACATAGTTCTCGAACCCGTAGGGTCCGCACGCTTAACGTTATGATGACAGTTTTATTGTGTTTTGATGTACCGAAGGAGTTCGGAGTCCCGGATGAGATCGGGGACATGACGAGGAGTCTCGAAATGGCCGAGACGTAAAGATCGATATATTGGACGACTATATTCGGACTTCGGAAAGGTTCCGAGTGATTCGGGTATTTTTCGGAGTACCGGAGAGTTACGGGAATACGTATTGGGCCTTATTGGGCCATACGGGAAAGAAGGAAAAGGGCCTCAAGGGTGGCCGCACCCCTCCCCTTGGTCTGGTCCGAATTGGACTAGGGAAGGGGGGCGCCCCTTCCTTCCTTCTCTTTTCCCTTCCTCTTTTCCTATTCCATATGGGAGGTGGAATCCTACTAGGACTAGGGAGTCCTAGTAGGACTCCACACATGGTGCGCCCCCTCCTAGGGCCGGCCTCCTCCTCCCTTGCTCCTTTATATACGGGGGCAGGGGGCACCCCATAGGCACAACAATTGATCCTTGAGATCTCTTAGCCGTGTG
The DNA here is from genome assembly GCF_018294505.1 of Triticum aestivum. Classification (NCBI taxonomy): domain Eukaryota; kingdom Viridiplantae; phylum Streptophyta; class Magnoliopsida; order Poales; family Poaceae; genus Triticum; species Triticum aestivum. The sequence goes on along the minus strand of NC_057814.1, from coordinate 408,499,290 downwards.
CGGTGGACCCCTCCACCATATTACACCTCGATAATACCGTTGCGGAGCTTAGGCGAAGCCCTGCGTCGGTGGAACATCATCATCGTCACCACGCCGTCGTGCTGACGAACTCTCCCTCAACACTCGGCTGGATCGGAGTTCGAGGGACGTCATCGAGCTGAACGTGTGTAGAACTCGGAGGTGTCGTACGTTCGGTACTTGATCGGTCGGATCGTGAAGACGTACGACTACATCAACCGCGTTGTGATAACGCTTCCGCTGTCGGTCTACGAGGGTACGTGGACAACACTCTCCCCTCTCGTTGCTATGCATCACCATGATCTTGCGTGTGCGTAGGAATTTTTTTGAAATTACTACGTTCCCCAACAGTATTAACACTAGCAGGGGCAACTATTTCATGCCTCGATCTAATTTGGGCTAGACACAAGACGGACCTTGCCATGAACATCATCGAGGACGTCCGGCAGCAGCTCAATCCTATGAACCTTCATGAAGATAACCTTGTGGCCTTGCCACTCATAAACTTGTTTGTGGAGGCATGCCACGTCATCTTCCTGTGTAAGCTTGACAAGAACAATATGCCTCACAAACGGAGGAGTAGCTTTCAACTTCTTGTGCTTCAGTACACCCTGGACAACATGCCTGACAACAGTGAGGCTGGAATACAACTCGACATCGGTATAAGCGCAAATGGCTTCCAGGATCGAACAACCTAAGAACTCTGTTTTCCCAGTGCGTATATTCAGGTCATCCGCCTCATAGCGAGTGACATGTACAACCACACAATCCTTGTCTGCATCAGGGCTCTAATTGAAATAGAAACAAATGCTGAATTACTTTCCAGTATAAGAAACACAAGTTATTTAAACCACTATGTATAGCATGGCATCGAAGCTAATAAAATTTTGCATTATTCATCACCACATACTTAGATGAAAAACCAAAATCGAGATCGGCAAATAAGAAAATCACCTTGGGCAGCTCAGCAGGGGGGACATATCCTCGAAGGGGGGAAACTGCTCCTGTAGTGCCATGGGGGCTGTAACCTCAAACGGGGCGTTGACCATCTCAGTAGTGTCCGTTAGCGTATCTGGGGTCGGCTCGGTGGCTGCCTCCATCATCTTGGAGCTCTCTGTCTCTTGGGGATCAGCCTCCCGCGTCTGCTCCAATATCGGCAGATCTTCGCCTGGTTCTCCTTGGTCCATCATGAAACTGAGGAATACTAGGAGACCACTGAAAGGAAAACACAATCGCAATGACAATGAAGCAAAAAAGAGAGTGAGGATCGGTTACTGCTTTGCAAAAGTTCCTTTTTTTCTCTGAACGAAAATATACGAATATCACGGATCCGCTTACCTTCCCTTCGTTGGGAGAGAAGAACAGTAGCAGACGCGAGTGTTGGCTTTCTTGAAGACGGTGAGGGAGAAGGGGATTCAGCAAAGAGTGAAATGATGGTTGCTTCGTCCGTCAAACTTAGACTGCGGGGAGGTGGGGTTTTGTGATACGATGGCTCGTTACTGCCGCGCGACGACCGGGGTGACTCTCCGCCTGTATACTGCCTTCTAATTTGGTGGATGGCATTTGGGCCCACGCGCGGCATGGCCCGCATGTTGGTGAACAAAAGTAAAATGGCATTCAGTAGAGGGAGACATTTCGATGACCTTAAGTTTATCAGCAACATGGTTTTGACGGATGGGTACGTCGAAGAGCAAAAAAAGGAGTTTCAGGTGGGCAAAAGAGCTTCTGAACGTGCCGGGCTTCTATTTACAACATATTGTGGTCATAATCCAGTAAATTTTACGACCCAGGATGTTCATTCTATGGACCTGACCGATCCATTTGACTGTGACTGCCGAAAACAGTGCCGGAGTTAGATGTTGTTGCCCTTTTCAACCTGGGTATTGTCTAAACCTGATGAACGATTAACCCTCGTGCTTTTGTACAGTTTGTAAGATGGAGTTAGATGTTCTTGGCCTTTTCAACTCGGCTGTGACTGTCACATTTTGTTTAAAACAAGGCAAATGGCTTGCCATTCGTTTAATTTAGAGTGAAATATTGTAACAAATCCCAACCAAGGGAAATAACATCACTCTCGCCGGCTGCTTGAGCTCACTGTGCATTACAGAAGGCAAGTGATTAGCCCCCACCAGCACCCACAAACTTATTTCGAACTAGCACACCAAATGGGCTGTAAATTTTCATAGGAAAGGCTGCATGACCGTGAAAGATTTGGATTCTGACATTTGGGACCCACGAGGAAATAGCCTATCCAAGGTGGTGTCGACTTACTAGCTAGTCAACAAACGATTCTGCCTACCGGCTGTTGGATTGACATCCAACATCTGTCGTGTATCTTCTATCTCTGGTCTTCTTCCTCTAGCCGCCCAAACCAAACCACCCCGTCGGCTCCGCCTGCTCCCTCCTCCCATGGCTGGCTGCGCCTCCGCCGCCCTACCGTACCCTCTAACGTTGGCCAGTCCCTCCCTCTATTCCCCCACACGTCCTGTTATTCTCCGGCGACATCAGCCCCAACACGCACCTGCACCCGAACCAGTCAACCCTCGTACTCCCCTCCCCCTGCGACTGGACCGGCGCATCTTCCACGGCTCCCGTCCGTTCCGTCCGAGGCCTCGCCGTCGTCCGAGGCCTTGGTTCGCTCACCGTGCGCGCTGCGCCGCCCTCTTGCGTTGTCAACGCCGTGAACAACCGAGAGGAACAAGGATATGACTGTACATGGAGAGGATGACAGTAGGGACCCACCAGCGTCATGGTAGTACACAAGTAAGTGCCTCATTATTATAAGCCCCAAAAAATGGTTCTTCCTAATGGTTGGACATCTGGGGCTCACGCCATTGTCAACATAGTCAATAAACGAGAGAATTACACAACGAGCGGCTGACACCAGGGACCCAGCAGGTCGCGCAGTTGTTATTTACTTTTTTAGGAACAAGCAGCTGTTATTTATACTAGTTTTAGCGACGGATCAGGGTAACAACGGGGCTGTGCGGGGGCTGTGGCCCGTCTAGCCAGGGTTTTATTTATGTTTAACACATCATGAGCCCAGTTGTATTTTTCATTGCTGAAAATGGCTAGCCTAGTTCTATTTTTTTAAAGAAATAGCCAAACGAGGCCTACTTGCTTTATCAGCCCTGCTGGGCTGCAAATCTTTCAAGACGAGGAGAGTTTCATTCAGTTTGCCCAGAAATGGGCTGTACATTTTTAAAACACATCAAACCGGGAATTAGTTTCAATTTTTTAATTACAAGATTTTAAATTCCATTGATTTTTATGCATGGACAATTGTTTGGATTTTATATTTATATAAATTATTTTTCAAAATAGTTTGAATGCGACTCGATATTTCAGGATTAAAAACAGTTGACCGCACCAAAATATGCAAAATTTCGTATAATTTTTAACTGTGGCCACAATATGGGGTGTAATGTTAACAAACGCTAAAAAAGAGAAGAAGATGGGCTCCAAAAAAATTCTTAAGAATTGGCAAATGGGCTGTAAATTATTAGAAATAATGGCAGATGGGCTGTATGCTGTTTTCCACAGATTTGAGGCTGACTTGTGCGCCTACTATAGGTTGACGCGTACGCTTTCCTAAAAAATAAGGTTGACGCACACGCAACGCCGTGTCAACTTAGTCAACACACGAGAGCAGTGACTGTTGGATGTCCATCCAACGGCCGTCGTGCTTCTTCAATCTCTGCTCTTCTTGCTCCAGCCGCTCAAACAAGCACCGGCAGGACTGCCTGCTCCCTCCTCCTGCGGCCGGCTATGCTGCCACGCAGGCCTCGCCGCCCCATCGTTCTCCCATCGCTGGCCTAGCCATCTCTCTACTCACCCACACCTGCTGTTATTCTCTGGCCACGGCTGACGAACCAGTAAACCCTCGTACTCCCCTCCGCGTGGGAAACAACTGCCGAGTTTTCCTTGGCTCCGTGTCATTTCCCTTCCTAGGCCTCGCCGTCGTCTACCGCCCTTGTGCTCTTGGCCCGGCGTGGTCAACGTGGTCAACGAACGACATGTATCGGAAGTGGACTGTACCTGGAGAGGCTGACAGCTGGGTCCACGGCCGCATGCAAGGAAATGCCTCCTTATTACGCGCAAATGATTCCTCCACCTGACAGCTGGGACCCACCGGAAGGGCTTCTGTATTTCCCGAAAAAATGTTCCCCCGCTGACAGGTTGGACCCACCAGCTATATCTTCGCATGCAAGGAAGTGCCTCGTTATTACGCACATAAAAATGAATACCCCCCTGCTAGCTGGGACCCACCATAGTGGGAGGCTGACTTGTGGGCCTACTAAGATGATGGGGACGGAGGGCTTTGTCAACTTAGTCAATATGTACGATTCTAGCTCCAGTGACCGTACGATGTCCATCCAACGACCGTAGTGATTCTTCAACCTCTGGTCTTCTTGCTCCAGCCGCCCAAACAAGCGTCGGCCCTGCCGCCTGCTCCTGCCTCCCGTGGCCGGCTGTGCTGCCACCGCTGGCCATGCCATCCCTCTATACTCACCCGCACCTCTTGTTATTCTCCAGCGACGACAGCCTCACACCGCAGCCGAAGCAGTCAACCCACATACTCCCCTTCGCGTGGGCATCCACTGTCGCGTCTTCCCCGGCTCCGTGTCATCCCCTTCCTAGGCCTCGCCGTCATCCACCGCCCTGGTGCTCTCGGCGCGGCGTGGTCAATGTGGTCAACGAACGACATCCATCGGAAGAGTACTGTACGTGAAAAGGCTGACAGCTGGGTCCACGGCTGCAGCAAGGAAGTGCCTCCTTATTACGCAGAAAATAATGATTCCTCCACTTGACAGCAGGGACCCACCAAACGGGCCACCGTATTTCGTGAAAAAAACATGTTCCCCTGACTTCTGGGACCCACCAGCTATATCTTCGCACGCAAGGAAGTGCATCCATATTACGGGCAAAAAAATATTCGCCCCCTGACTGCTGGGACCCACCAGCTACATCTTCGCACGGAAGGAAGTGTCTGACAGTCGGGACCCACCTGGTCGAAGCGTATGCAGCGTTGTCATTCTGGTCACGAACGTGTACGTACATACGATCGGTTTGTCTGCAGGCCGCAGCGATGAACCGTGGCCGTGTAAGGAAGGGCACATGTCGTAGTAGAGGCGTGCACGTGTCGTAGTAGAGGTGCGCACGTAGCATGTACACTTACGTACAACGGCCAAGGTGCAAGAAAGAAAATACGGCCACGTACGTACATACGGGCGGGGTCTCGAACGCCTACTCGTGCATACGTACGGCTAGGGCTCGTGTACATGGCTGGGTCAGAAAGGAGAAACTGCGTCGTCGTCGTGTTCATGGGGAGGCAACGGAATGCGTCGTGTTCATCGAGAGGCAACGAAACGCGTGCTATTCATCGGGAGCCAACCGGCTTGGACAGAACAGCCGATGGAAACGAAGCCTGGCGTACCACAGAACAGAGAAAATGGCCTTGTGTTCGACCGGCCACGGTCGAAACGGGATCCTGTTCATCGGGAGTGGTCTGGCGTACCGCAAAACGGAGGAAATGGACCTCCTACAGTGGAAACGGGGTCCTGTTGATCGGGATGGGTGTGGCATACCGCAAAACGAAGGAAACGGACTTGTGTTGGAGCACTACGGTCGAAACAGGGGTCCTGTTCATCGGGAGGGGTGTGGAGTACCGCAAAACGGGACTCCACGGGATACAGTTCATCTCCACCGTCGACCTCCTCCAGCCTCCATGGGCTACTGTTCATCCACCGTCGACCTCCTCCAGCCTCCACCTGCGACTGTTCATCCACGGGCTGTTCATCCAGCCTCCACCGCGCGCTCCTCACACGACTACTGTTCAACCATCCCTCTCCACGGGGTCCTGTTCAACCACCCCTCCATGGGCTACTGTTCATCCAGCCCTCCACCAGCTACTGTTCATCCAGCCCTCCACGGGGTCGTCCTGTTCATCCAGCCCTCCACGGGGTCCTGTTCATCCAGACCTCCACGGGGTCCTGTTCTTCCACCGGCTCAATCGATTGGGGTACTGTTCATCCAGCGGCAACGGCCTCTACTACCACGGGGTCCTGTTCATCCAACCCCCCACCGGGAACTGTTCATCCAAACCCCCTCAACAACGCTCACTGTTCATCAAGGGAAGGAGGCAGCAGTGTTCAATCGCCTTCAGTTAGCAAGAGTAGCAAAGGAATCACTCGGGTTCAGTTAACAGCAAGGGATCGATCGATCCCTCGGGTTCAGTAACACGTAGCCTGCAGTGCAATCGCTCGGGTTTAGTTAGAGCCCAACGCCTCGCTCGGGTTCAGTTAGACCCCAACGCCTCGCACACACGCGCGTACGTACGAGAAAAACGCGCATCGCTCAGCCCCCGACCACCCACCGTAACCGGGAACTCCCCGATATTTTCCTCGCCCTCGCTTCTACCATAGTTTTTTCCATCATGGATGGCCCACAGAATGTCATGCAGCTGCGTCTCCGGCCCGCCCAGGACGAAAAGCCCATTTTCTGTCATGATTTTTTGTCATAGAAGTAGGAGCCCACCACATCTATGATGATACCGGGTTTTGTCACAATTATCGTCATAGAAGTGTCATAAGTATGACAGAAAAAAAATTCGTTCAGCCCAAAATGTCACGGATGTGTCTTTTTTTGTAGTCTCTCTTTCTTCGGGGGTGGTGATGATGGACTTGTTGATGAAGTAGGTTTGTCGTCCATCTTCCTAGGCATAGGCTCACCTTCATAGAAAGATGAGCGGGTCTCCGGGATCCTCGAATCTGCAGCCAAACTCATCCTCTTGAATCTATATTCATACTCACAGTTTTGGTTTTGCAGGTCATAGATCTGGGCTTGGAGGTGCTCGATTTTCTCATGAAGCCTGAAGATGGCCTCGTCAATGCTCTTGGGATCCAGCTTGTGCTTGTTGGTGAACTCCGCGATCATCATGTGGTTGGCGTTGAGTCCACGTTCCACCATCCCTTAACACTTGAAAACTTGCTGCTCCATTGCTTCGAGTCTTGCCTCCACGCTTCTGGTCTTCTTTGGTCCCTCAACATCGTGGATGTGCAGCACCCCCTCACGCATCTCAATGGCTTGAGGGTGTCGCAGCACCTCCGCAAGGTAGGGGTTGATGACCTTCTCGAAAAACTTGTCCTTGGGGGCGCTTGGAGACGTTATGGTGATCTAGATCTGTCAGAAAAATAGCTTGAAACAAAAACATGAGATATTGTCGTGGTACGGTGGTCAAAACCTTCGGGAGATTATATAATGAATTTTTACCGGCCATAAGAAGTATCGTGCAATAAAACGGAGTCCGGAGGGCACACGAGGTGGCCACAAGGACGGGGGGGCGCCCTCCACCCTTGTTGTGGCCTCGTGTCTCTCTCGGACTACTTTTAATTTTCCTAATTTTTTAAATATTCCAAAACAGAGTAAATTTATCATTGGAAATGTTTTGGAGTCGGTTTACTTTCTGTACCACATACCTATTCCTTTTCGGAGTCTGAAATGTTCTGGAAAGTGTCCTTTATGCACTCCTCCGGTGTTACGGTATTAATTATATTGGTCTCAACATTTATGGGAGTACCTGAGATATAATGTTTGATTCTTTGACCATTTACCACCTTCGGATTTGTGCCCTCGGCGTTGTTGATTTTTATGGCACCGGAACGATAGACCTCCTTGATAATGTATGGACCTTCACATTTAAAGAGAAGCTTTCCTACAAAAAATCTTAAATGAGAGTTGTATAGTAAAACATGATCACCTACATTAAACTCACGCTTTTGTATCCTTTTATCATGCCATCTTTTAACTTTTTCTTTAAACAACTTGGCATTCTCATAGGCCTGGGTTCTCCATTCATCAAGCGAGCTAATGTCAAATAACCTCTTCTCACTGGCAAGTTTAAAATCATAATTGAGCTCTTTAATAGCCCAATATGCCTTATGTTCTAGCTCAAGAGGTAAATGACATGCTTTTCCATAAACCATTTTATATGGAGACATATCCATAGGATTCTTATAAGCAGTTCTATAAGCCCACAAAGCATCAAGTTTCTTAGACCAATTCTTTCTAGATCTATTAATAGTCTTTTGCAAAATTAATTTAATCTCTCTATTGCTCAATTCTACTTGACCACTAGACTGAGGATGATAGGGAGATGCAATTCTATGGTTAACATCATACTTAGCAAGCATTTTATGGAAAGCACCATGGATAAAATGTGAACCACCATCAATCATTAAATATCTAGGGACTCCAAACCTCGGGAAAATAACTTCTTTAAGCGTCTTAATAGAAGTGTTATGATCAACACTACTAGTTGGAATAGCTTCTACCCACTTAGTAACGTAATCAACATCAACTAAAATATGTGTATACCCATTAGAGGAAGGAAAAGGTCCCATATAATCAAAGCACCAGACATCAAATGGTTCAATAACAAGTGAATAGTTCATAGGCATTTCCTGACGTCTACTAATATTGCCAATTCTCTAGCACTCATCACAAGATAAGACAAACTTATGGGCATCCTTAAAGAGAGTGGGCCAATAGAACCTAGATTGCAATACCTTATGTGCAGTTCTATCTCCAGCGTGGTGCCCTCCATAGGCCTCGGAGTGACACTTGCGTAGGATATGTTCCTGTTCATGCTCATGTACACAATGTCTAATAACACCATCTACTCCTTCTTTACAAAGGTGTGGGTCATCCCAAAATTAATGTCTTAAATCATAGAAAAAACTTTTCTTTTGCTGGTATGTGAAACTAGGTGGTATAAATTTAGCAACAATATAATTAGGATAATCAGCATACCAAGGAGTGTTATGAGAAGCATTTATGACATTTAATTGTTCATCAGGAAAGCTATCATCGATAGGCAGTGGGTCATCAAGAACATTTTCTAAACTAGACAAGTTGTCTGCAACGGGGTTCTCAGCTCCCTTTCTATCAATAATATGCAAATCAAATTCTTGTAGCAAGAGAACCCATCTAATAAGTCTAGGTTTAGCATCTTTCTTTTCCATAAGATATTTAATAGCAGCATGATCAGTGTGAACAGTTACTTTGGAATCAACAATATAAGGTCTGAACTTATCACATGCAAATACAACTGCTAAAAATTCTTTTTCAGTGGTGGCATAATTTCTCTGGGCACTATCTAGAGTTTTACTAGCATACTGAATAACATTTAATTTCTTATCAACTCTTTGTGCTAGAATAGCACCAACAGCATAATCACTAGCATCACACATAATTTCAAAGGGTAAATTCCAATCAGGTGGCTGAACAATAGGCGCGGAAATCAAGGCTTTCTTAAGTATTTCAAAGGCTTCTACACAATCATCATCAAAAACAAAAGGAACATCTTTTTGCAAGAGATTGGTGAGAGGCCTAGAAATTTTAGAGAAGTCTTTAATAAACCTCCTATAGAAACCAGCATGACCAAGGAAACTTCTTATACCTTTGATATCTTTAGGACACGACATCTTTTCAATAGCATCTACTTTAGCTTTACCAACTTCAATACCTGTTTCAGAAATTTATGCCCCAAGACAATACCTTCATTAACCATAAAGTGGCACTTCTCCCAATTCAAGACAAGATTAGTTTCTTTGCATCCCTGCAAAACTCGATCAAGGTTGCTTCAGCAATCATCAAAAGAAGTTCCTTAAACGGAGAAATCATCCATGAAAACCTCAACAATTTTTTCATAAAAATCAGAGAATATAGCAATCATACATCTTTGAAAGGTAGCAGGTGCATTGCATAAACCAAAAGGCATACGTCTATAAGCAAAGGTACCGAAAGGACAAGTAAAAGTGGTTTTCTCTTGATCATCTTTTGACACAGGTATTTGAGAGAAACCAGAATAACCATCTAGAAAGCAAAAATGAGTATGTTTGGATAGTCTTTCTGGTATTTGATCAATAAAAGGTAGAGGGTAATGATCTTTTCTAGTAGCTTTATTCAATTTGCGAAAATCAATTACCATTCTATAACCTGTAACAATTCTTTGTGGGATCAACTCATTCTTATCATTAGGAACAACAGTAATACCTCCCTTGTTAGGGACACAATGAACAGGGCTTACCCATTGACTATCAGCAATAGGATAAATTATACCTGCCTCCAGAAGCTTTAGTATTTCATTTCTTACCACTTCTTTCATCTTAGGATTTAATCGTCATTGATGATCAACAACTGGTTTAGCATCTTTCTCCGATTTTATTTTGTGCTGACAAAAAGTGGGACTAATGCCCTTAAGATCATCAAGAGGATATCCAATAGCAGCACGGTGCTTCTTTAGAGTTTTCAATGATTTCTTTTCTTCATGCTCTGAAAGGTTAGCACTAATAATAACAGGATATATCTTCTTTTCATGTAGATAAGCATATTTCAGAGTATCAGGAAATTGTTTAAGCTCAAACACGGGATCACCCTTAGGTGGAGGAGGATCCACGAGGATTTCAACAGGCAAATTGTGTTTCGAATACTTCATCTATTTCTCTTCTTTCATTCATAAATATATCATTTTCATGGTCTAGAAAATATTGTTCTAAAGGATCAGCAGGAGGCACGGCAATAGAAGCAAGATCAATAATTTCATCTTTACTAGGCAATTCTTTATCATGGGGTTGTCCACGAAATTTAGAGAAATTAAAATCATGAGACATACCCCCCAAACCAATAGTAACAATATCTTTCTCTCAGTCTATCTTAGCATTAACGGTATTCAAGAAAGGTCTACCAAATATAATGGGACAAAAATTATCTTTTGGGGAAGCGAAAACAAGAAAATCAGTAGGATACTTTACCTTCCCACACAAGACTTCAACATCTCTAACAATCCCAATTGGTGATATAGTGTCTCTAATAGCAAGCTTAATAGTAACATCAATATCTTCTATCTAAGTTGGTGCAATGTCATTCATAATTTCTTTATATAAGGAATTGCACTCACACTAGCACCCACATCACATAAGCCATGCTAGCAATGATCTCCAATTTTAACAGAAACAACAGGCATGCCAACAACAGGTCTATGTTTATCTTTAGTTTCAGGTTTAGCAATTCTAGCAGCTTCATCACAGAAATAAATAACATGCCCATCAACATTATCAACCAAAAGATCTTTAACCATAACAATACTAGGTTCAACTTTAATTTTCTCAGAGGGTTTGGGTGTTCTAAAATTACTTTTGTTGACCACAATTGAAGCTTTAGCATGATCCTTTATTCTAACAGGGAATGGTGGCTTCTCAATATAAGCAGTAGGAACAATAGGATCAACATTATAAGTAATAGTTTCTTCTTCAACTTTAATGGGTTCAACTACTTTAACTTCAATGGGAGGATTGTATTTAAACCACTTCTCCTTAGGGAGATTAACATGAGTAGCAAAAGATTCACAAAAAGAAGCTACTATCTCATAGTCAAGTCCATATTTGGTGCTAAAATCACGAAAAGCATCGGTATCCATAAAAGATTTAACACAATCAAACTTAAGGTTTATACCTGATTCTTTACCTTCGTCGAGTTCCCAATCTTCGGAGTTGCGTTTAATTCTTTCCCATAAATCCCATTTGAATTCAATATCCTTCTTCATTAGGAACCAGTGCAAGAAGTATCGAGCATGGATCGATCATTATGAGAAAGTCAAGCATAAAAGTTTTGAATAATAATTTTATTGAAAGCTCATGATTGGGGCATGAATATAACATTGACTTAAGCCTCCCCCAAGCTTGAGCGATTCTTTCTCCTTCAAGAGGCCAAAAATTATATATATAATTCTGATCACGATGAACCAGATGCATAGGATAAAACTTCTGATGAAATTCCAATTTCAATCGGTTGTATTTCCATGATCCAATATCATCCAATAGACTATACCATGTCAATGCCATTCCCTTGAAATAAAGGGAAAACCTTCTTCTTGACAACATCCTCGGGCATACCTGCAAGCTTAAATAATCCACAAACTTCATCCACATAGATTAGGTGCATATCGGGATGTAATGTTCCATCTCCTGCATAAGGATTAGCTAGCAGTTTCTCTATCATACCCGAAGGAATTTCATAATAAATATTTTCAGTAGATGTAGTAGGTTGAGGAGCAACTCTTTGCTCTTCTGGTCGAGGTGAAGATACCCCGAACTGTAACATCCCAAATTTTCAATTTGGAATGTTATACATTAGATCATCATTGCATAGCACATTTTATTGCATTTTGGCAAATCCTCGATAAATCCTAAGCAACTCAAGGACCCTCGGGGAGAGTTGGGGATTTTCCCGATTTTTCATATTTGATTTTTATCAAATAGTAAAACGAGGATATTTGGTTTTAATTATTTTTCTCTCCGAAAAATATTTCATATTAAAATAAATGAGAGGAGAAAATATGACTTCTCCAAAATAATTGAAATATTGGAGGAAAAATATTAAAATCAAATATTGGATTTTATTCGGATTTTATTTGCAATTTTAATTGCATTAAAAAATTGCACGTTTTCAAAACTGCATTTTTGGGCCAAGAAAATGTTCACCTTGTTCTAATTATTTTAATTAGACGGGGAAAATTTGTTTTAACATTTTTGGATTTTTATTTATTTTTCTGCGATATTTTTTAGATTCGGCGAATATTAAAAAAAAACCCGCGCCCGACCGGGCCGAGGCCCAGCCAAGCCAGGCCGGCCCGTCCCGTCGTCGTCTCCCTCGCGCGCACGGCCGCCGCCGCCGAGTCCGCCTCGAGCACGCCTCGCCGCCGCCACCTTGCCCCCTCCTCCAGGCCACCCCTCCCCCTCCTTATATACCCCCCTCCCCGCCACCCCTCCTCACCCCGCCGCCGCCCCAACCCGCACCCGCCGCCGCCCGCAGGAGCGCCCGCGCCGCCGCCCCGCAGCCTTGCGCCGCCGCCCGCTGCCTCCCGCCGCCGCCCGAACATCGCCCGAGCCCCGCTGCCCCGCCGAAGCTGCCCGCCGAGGTAGCCGAAGCCGCCGTCGCCCGAGTCTGTTTTTCTTTTAAAACCGATTCTGTTTATTTTTTTCTAAACCCTAGTTTTCTTTTCTTTTCTCAGATCGGTTTATTTTTTCGGTTTTATTACTTAGTGAACGTTCACCGACCCGTTCGTTTTAACGAACGTGTTCGTTGGATTGTCGCTGTTTGTCAGTTTTTCTTTTTCGTCGGATTTTCCGCGATTATTCCAGATCACGATTTCTGATCAGATCTTCGTTTTCGTTTAACTTTCGCTCGTTTATCGGAATCAGGCGATTCAAGCGCCTAGAGTTTCGTCTCGAAATTCTCTTTCTGTTTGACCCACTCAAACAAGTTTTTGATACTGTAAAATTTGACCTAGATCCAGAATAGTAAACGAAGCATGTTTCTTTCGCCATTTGACTTTCGTTGCTCCGTTCGATTTGATTCTTTTTGCAAACCGGAGTTCTTAAGTTGAACTTTCTGGTTGGATCTTTATTTGAGTTTTACTGTGCATTAGATGAGTACTTATTGTTTGCTTGTTTGTTTGCGATAGAGTACCCGGAGTGCGCCGCTTGTTACTTCGAATCTCTAGGTTTCGCGGATCATCAGCAAGGCAAGTAACACTTTGATCATACTCTTCCATACCCAGTTTTTATTGCATTAGATCAATCCTCAAACATTGCATGGTTAGGATCTAATTAAACTGTGGGTATTGGGAACTAGTTGAGGTAGTACCTATTACCTATTTTATTATCAAACCCTTGGGAGTTACTTCTACGTTTGCTTATACTGCCATGCCATGCTCGTAGATGTGGATTGGGTTTGAGAGATATTCACGACAGATGTGAGATTGTTAACTAATGGTTTACTTAAGGTGGCAACTAAAACTCACATCTGGGTGGATTGAGGCACCTGGAGAACCCAGTGCTGCCTGTATTTTTTTGGATATCCCGGAGTACCCGTGTGATCATCCTATGGACCGCCACCCAGGCTCAAAGGGATCATGAGATTATTCATGCTAGAAACTTCCGTGTGCAGCCACAAGCTATTATGGGCTCTAGCATAGTTGATTAAGTTGTGTGAGCTCTTGAAGAGGTAGACTAGCAGATGTAGGGGATGTAGGTGGTACGGTCTACCCAGAGTAGAGAGTTAACGCTTCTGAAAGACTGTGTCTCGGTCATCCGTTTCTCAAACATCATGCAGTGCGAGAATCAAGCGGAGGCGATCGAGTCTTGTGGGGAAAAGTGCACAAACCTCTGCAGAGTGTACAAACTAATCATGGTTAGCCGTGTCCCCGGTTATGGACAACTTGAGTATCTAGTACTTGGATTATCATGTGAATCTCATCACCATGTTACTTTAATTAATATTGTTGGGTTAATGATGATACTTAATTGGGATTGAGTTGGTGGTACCTTCTCAATGTTTAACAACCACCATGATAGTTAAATAAAATTTATTCCTTTGCAGTAGGGAAAATTGGCTTTTCGCAAAAATTGTAACCATAGAGCTTTCCACCAGCCATATATGCATGTAGTATAGCATTATTATGTTCATTATTCTCTATGTGTTACATTGCCAGCATATTCCATGCGCTGACCCGTTTTCGGGCTGCAATGTTTCATGTTGCAGACTTTTCAGACGACGAGTAAGGTGCCTTAGGTCGTGGTCTTATACTCAGTGATGCCGTTGGAGTTGATGGACTCACTTATCTTCGAAGCCTTCCGCTGTTATCGTTTTTAGATGGCCTTAAGCCATGTTTATCATACTTATTCTCTTTTGAGATATTCGTTGTAATAAGTGTGTGATTGCTACTCTGTTATAAATCCTCCATTTGTACTGTGCGTGTCAGCATTACTGATCCAAGGATGACACTGGTGCACAGCAGCACAGACTGTTTGAGGTCTGGTCGCTACACGAACAAGCCCCTCAAAGGATTATTTTCCTTAGTAACAAGTGACTGTAAATTTCAGCACACAATATAAATGTTTCCTTACCAAATTCCACTTACCAAAGGCGCTTCACTCCCCGGCAACGGCGCCAGAAAACAGTCTTGATGACCCAAAAGTATAGGGGATCTATCGTAGTCCTTTCGATAAGTAAGAGTGTCGAACCCAATGAGGAGCAGAAGGAAATCAAGTGGGTTTCAGCAAGGTACTCTCTGCAAGCACTGAAATTATCGATAACAGATAGTTTTGTGATAAGACAAATCGTAACGGGTAACAAGTAATAAAAGCAAACAAGGTGCAGCAAGCTGTCCCAATACTTTTTGTAGCAAAGGACAAGCCTGGAAAAACTTTTATATAAAGCAAAGTGCTTCCGAGGACACATGGGAATTGTTGCCAAGTTAGTTTTCATCATGCTCATATGATTCGCGTTCGTTACTTTGATAATTTGATAGGTGGGTGGACCGGTGCTTGGGTGCTGCCCTTCCTTGGATAAGCCTCCCACTTATGATTAACCCATCTCGCAAGCATCCACAACTACGAAAGAATAATTAAGGTAAGCCTAACCATAGCATGAAACATATGGATCCAAATCAGCCTCTTACGAAGCAACGCATAAACTAGGGTTTAAGCTTCTGTCACTCTAGCAGCCCATCATCTACTTATTACTTCCCAATGCCTTCCCCTAGGCTCAAATAACGGTGAAGTGTCCTGTAGTCGACGTTCACATAACACCACTAGAGGAAAGACAACATACATCTCATCAAAATATTGAACGAATACCAAATTCACATGATTACTTATAACAAGACTTCTCCCATGTCCTCAGGAACAAATGTAACTACTCACAAAGCATATTCTTAATCATAATTAGAGGAGTATTGATTATCATTAAGGATATGAACATATGATCTTCCACCGAATAAACCAACTAGCATCAACTACAAGGAGTAATCAACACTACTAGCAACCCACAGGTACCAATAATCTGAGGTCTTGGGACCAAGATCAAATACAAGAGATGAACTAGGGTTTGAGAGGAGATGGTGCTGGTGAAGATGTTGGTGGCGATTGACCCCCTCTCGATGAGAGGATCGTTGGTGATGACGATGGCTTCAATTTCCCTCTCCCGGAGGGATGTTTCCCCGGCAGAACAGCTCCACCGGAGCCCTAGATTGGTTCAGCCCAGGTTCCGCCTCGAGACGGCGGTGCTTCATCCCGAAATCTTCCTTCTGATTTTTTTCTAGGTCAAAACACACCATATAGCCAAAGTTGGGCACCGGAGGCCTGCTAGGGGGGCCACAAGTACTGGGGGCGCGCCCTCCACCCTTGTGGCTGGCTGGTGGCCCCTCTGGTACTTTCTTTGCCCAATATTTTTTATATATTCCAAAAACATGCTCCATGAAGTTTCAAGACTTTTGGAGTTGTGCAGAATAGGTCTCTAATATTTGCTCCTTTTCCAGTCCAGAATTCCAGCTGCCGGCATTCTCCCTCTTCATGTAAACCTTATAAAATAAAAGAGAAAAGGCATACGTATTGTGATATAATGCGTAATAGCAGCCCATAATGCAATAAATATCGATATAAAAGCATGATGCAGAATGCACGTATCAGCATGCAATTCATTTGTAGGCATTCCAAGATTTTGAGGCATTCAAGGTCCAACATGAAGGCAATTCCTTCAACCTCTCCCATTGTTGGAGGATCATCAACGGGAGGAGAAGTTCAAGGTGCAATATGCCATCCTCGTGGCGCGTGGGGGAAAGAAAGCGGTGGAGGAGGTTGCGGAGGGCAGAAGCCACGGCCGCGGGGGAGGACCAACTCCAAGAAGGAGGAGAAGCGGGATGCTGCGTGTATCGCCTTGCTCACAACCATGGAGGGCATGATGACCAAGAAAGACTCAAGGGAGGAGAAGCGCCGGCAAGACAAGGAAGAACAAATGAACACCTTCATGGAGATCCAAAGGAGGAGGCTTGAGATGGACGTGGAGAAGCAAGAGAGGATGCTTGAGATGGAGGCGGAGAAGCAAGCCAAGAAGCTAGAGATCGAGGCCGCCAATGCCAAGATCAAGGCGAAAGAAATGGCTCTTGCTAGCATGATGACGGGGGGAGATCATGAAGGTGGACCTCAACACCGTGTCGCCGAGGAAGAGGCCGTGGTTCGAGAAGATGCAGGCCGACATGCTCAAGTTCAACGACGAGTGATCTATGGCGGCGACCGTCATCCCTTTTTTGTATGTCGGGAAAGTGTGCTGGCATGACCACGGCCGAGATGGCGTGGTTGAATTTCTCGCCCCTTTTGTGTGCTGGCATGTGTGCCAGCTCCTGGCAAGTGCGCCAGCATGAACTGTGTGGTGTTTTTGTGGAGCTGGCATTGTATGTCGTCCACTGGCATGGTGCTGATAACCCACAAGTATAGGGGATCGCAACAGTTTTCGAGGGTAGAGTATTCAACCCAAATTTATAGATTCAACACAAGGGGAGCCAAAGAATATTTGAAGGTATTAGCAGCTGAGTTGTCAATAAAACCACACCTAGAGATTATTTATCTACAGCAAGGTGATCAGTAGCAAAGTAGTATGATAGTTTTGATAATAGTAGCAGCAGCAGCGGTAACGGTAACAGTGATAGCAGTAATTTTGTAGCAAGTGCAATAGTAGCAGCAGCAGTAGTAACTTAGCAGAAACAATATAAGATAAATTCGTAGGCATTGGATCGGTGACTTGTTGGATGATATTCATCATGAGACAGTTATAACCTAGGGCGATACGGCACTAGCTCCAGTTCGTCAATATAATGTAGGCATGTATTCCGTAAATAGTCATACGTGCTTATGGAAAGAACTTGCATGACATCTTTTGTCCTACCCTCCCGTGGCAGCGGGGTCCATATTGGAAACTAAGGGATATTAAGGCCTCCTTTTAATAGAGAACCGGGACAAAGCATTAACACATAGTGAATACATGAACTCCTCAAACTACGGTCATCATTGGGAGTGGTCCCGACTATTGTCACTACGGGGTTGCCGGATCATAACAAGTAGTAGGTGACTATAACTTGCAAGATCGGATCTAGAACATGGATATAATGATGATAACATAAACGGTTAAGATCTGAGTTCATGGCACCCGGGCCCAAAGTGACAAGCATTAAGCATGGCAAAGTCATAGCAACATCAATGTTAGAACATAGTGGATACTAGAGATCAAGCCCTAACAAAACTAACTCGATTACATGATGTATATCATCCAACTCCTCACCGACCAGCGAGCCTACGAAGGAATTACTCACTCCCGGTGGGGAGCATCATGTAATTGGCGATGGAGAAGGGTTGGTGATGATGAAGAACGAAGATCCCCCTCTCTGGAGCCCCAAACAGACTCCAGATCTGGCCTCCCGATGAAGAACAGGAGGTGACAGCGGCTCTATCTCATGGATCGCGATAATTCTTTCTCCCTGATTTTTTCTAGAAAAATAGGATTTTATAGCGACGGTTTCAGGGTCTGCGGGGCCACTAGGTGGGGACACCCACCTGGGCGCGCCAGGAGGGGGGCACGCCCTGGTGGGTTGTGCCCACCCAGGTACCCCCTCTGGTGGGTCTTGGCTCCAGAAATCCTTATTTCTTGTATAAAAAATCCTCGCAAAGTTTCGTTCCATTCCGAGAACTTCTATTTCTGCACAAAAACAACACCATGGTAGTTCTGCTGAAAACATCGTCAGTCCGGGGTTAGTTTCTTTCAAATCATGCAAATTAGAGTCCAAAACAAGAGGAAAAGCGTTAGGAAAAGTAGATACATTGGAGACATATCAATTCCCCCAAGCTTAAACCTTTGCTTCTCCTCAAGCAATTCAGTTGATAAACTGAAAGTGAAAAAGAAAAACTTTTATGAACTCTTTTGCTCTTGTTTGCATCAATAAGCTTAAACAACACCCAGGTTTTCAACCAACATTATAACTAACCATGCCGAGAATAACTCTTAAAAATTATATTAACTCATATCAATGACATAATTAGCTAGCGAGCAATAATAAAATATCTCAAATGGCAACACGTTATCAAAACAACCATGATATAATATGACAATAGTGGTATCTCGCTAGCCCTTTCTGAGACCGCAAAACATAAATGCAGAGCACCTCCAAAGTTCAAGCAGCGACTAATCATTGTAATTCATGGTAGAGAAGATCCAGTCATGATGCACCCAACATTAGCTACACACAATGCATAGGTCATGACAGCAATGCTCTTAGGTTCTGGCGCTTGTTTTAGAAGGTGATGACACAACATAAAAGTAAATAGATAGTCCCTTCACAGAGGGAAGCAGTGATTTGCAGAGGTGCCAGAGCTCAAGTTTTTAAACAGAGGTAAATGATATTTTGAGACATGCACCCTTCTCATTTACTTCACGACCATCAGTTATCAATATCTTCCATGCTAAGCACGCTATTGGCGGTTCCCAAGCGATGAAAAGTAAAGGTTTTGACTCCATTGGGAGTTTTTGTTTGATTATCTGTAAGCTTTTTCTGTTTGCAGTTTGGGACTGGGCATCCCTATTACCGCCCTTTTCTCATGCGATGGCGATTGAATAAACACTCGACCTGAGAATAACCTGCTTAGCATGGAAGATACCGACCACCTCATGTCGTTCCATGAACAATCCAGGCACACAAAAAGGATATTTATTAGAAGTTTTTAGAGGTGGCACATGCAAATTTACTTAGGACGGCAGGGTAATACTGCATGTAGGTAGGTATGGTGGACTCATCTGGAATAACTTTTGGGTTCAAGGTTTTTGATGCACAAGCAGAATTCCCACTTAGTACAGGCGAAGGCTAGCAATTAGATTGAGAAGCGGCTAGCTAGAGAGCAACAACGGTCATGAGCATGCATTATGCATAAGTAACATTGGACACTAGCATGAGTAAGATATGGGCACCATGGACATAAATATCATAGAGGCTATGTTGGTTTTGATTCAACTACATGCACGAACATGTTCCAATTCAAGCCACTAGAACATTCAGAGGAGGATACCATATCATCATACTACATCACAATCATTTTAATGCAATGTTGATGTCGGCGTTCTGGGAACGGGGGTCCCCAAACTTGCCTGCCTGTCGCCCACGGCGTGGCTGTGCTAGCACGCCTGTACGGCCCATCTTCATCAACAAGGCACTCAAGACCCTCGCAAGGGGCCAAGCCTCGTGAGGTGGATGACACAAGACCTCCTCAGGAGCGGCCTCACCAGGTTGCCTCGTGAGGAGCGGAGAGATCAAGGCAGGGCAAACCTCGCGACTTCTCGTGATGTGAGCCATGACGATCGAGGCCAGGCGGGAGCCAGGCGGGCGCCAGCGCGCGCAGTGTCCTTGTTTCCCCTTTGGTGCTAAGGAGGCAAGCGCAGGCGCGGAGTACCGAGGCATCAAGCAAAGGTTTCCATATCGGTGCAACGAGACCGAGACCAGCAGGACGGCAAGATGGAGGTCACCATGGAGCCCAAGACGGCGTCACCACCAGAGCCTTTTGCAGGCGAAGACCGCTTTTGTCAGGATAAGCTGTACTAGCTGTCCCCTTTCAAATTGGCCGTTGTTGGCTCCCTTCCCGCTCAATATTTGGGGAGAGGACCAGAGCCTATATAAGTAGAGCTAGCCACCACCGTAGGGGATAACTCATTCAGAGGCATCTCACCCAATCCTTAGCCACACACCGAGCACAAGAACGCCTCAACCTCAGGAGGTAGTTCTTCCCCTTATAATGTTCATCATTAGCCCAAGAGGCAATCCACCACCACCACACTGGAGTAGGGTATTACACCACAACGGTGGCCCGAACCAGTATAAATCTTGTGTCTTTTGTGTTGTGAGTGAGGGAGTCCTGGATTAGGGGGTACTCGGACAGCCAGACTATATACTTTGGCCGGACTGTTGGACTATGAAGATACAAGATTGAAGACTTCGTCCCGTGTCCGGGTGGGACTCTCCTTTGCGTGGAAGGCAAGCTTGGCAATTCGGATATGTAGATCTCCTCCCTTGTAACCGACTCTGTGTAACCCTAGCCCCCTCCGGTGTCTATATAAACCGGAGGGTTTAGTCCGTAGGACAACAATAGTCATAATCATAGGCTAGCTTCTAGGGTTTAGCCTCTACGATCTCGTGGTAGATCAACTCTTGTAATACTCATATCATCAAGATCAATCAAGCAGGAAGTAGGGTATTACCTCCATCGAGAGGGCCCGAACCTGGGTAAACATTGTGTCCCCCGCCTCCTGTTACCATTAGCCTTAGACGCACAGTTCGGGACCCCCTACCCAAGATCCGCCGGTTATGACACCGACATTGGTGCTTTCATTGAGAGTTCCACTGTGCCGTCACGATAAGGCTTGATGGCTCGTCTTGTTGTCAAGGACATCATTACCTCTGGGGGAGCCCTGGCTGTAGGCCAAACTCTCCGACTAGGCGGCTTCGTCGTGACCGCCCATTCGGCCGTCGCGCCGACGATGACTTCTCGGGTCATCCAAAACAGCCTCCACGTCGGCTCGGGATTCGCCGAGTAGATGGATCCAATGGAGCTCTCTTCCTTGAACGAGCTCTTGGATCGCATCGCCGCCCTAGGAGTCGCTACGGACTATGATCGGATCGGGCTTAAACCTGACCAAAGGGAGATTAACTCTCCACCGGTCACCCATCAGATAGCGGTGGTGGAGGGGCAATGTAGCGATTCTTCCTCTATTTTGAGGACAAACTATGTCCGGATTCCCGAGCTCTCCGAGCCGAATACCCGTCTACGGGAGGACATGGCCCAAGCTTCGAACCTAGAATCAGACAGCGGGCCAAAACTATTGGGCAACATCCCGGAGCCCGAACTGCCAAGCTCGGAAACTCCTCCACCCCTGGGTCTCAGATCGGGTCAGGGTTTGGACCTAAATCTACCCACCCACCCAGACATAAGTGATCTTTACCACATTAGACAAGAGCCCCAAGAGACAGTACATCACTATTGGGCCAGATTCCTCCTTGTAATGAGCAAGGTCAAGGACTGTCGTGAGGAAGACGCAATTTCATTCTTTTGCAAAAATTGCACGGACAAGGGAATCCTCAACGCCATAAGTCGCCGTGACATACCACACTTCGCTGACTTGGCAGCCATAGTACAGAAGTACTGTGCGATGGAAAGCCCCTGGAAAACCCAAACAAAATTCTGGAATCCTCCGGCTCTCACTAAACCCCCCGTCCGAACTAAAAGGGTGTACTCTCGTAAGTCACCCGATCCAATTACAAAGAAACCAAAGCCCACTACAGGGCGTGGAACTGTGTTGGAGGAATGGCTCAATGGGCATGCAAAATTCACATTACACCGGATACCATGCCAACACACAGCCTTAGAGCATGTTGGATACTCCGGCAGGTGGCCAAGAGCGGCGAGGATCTCCTCATCAACAATACCACAGAGCACCATCCCATGGAAAATAACAATACAGTATTAACAGTCTTCGAGACTTTCGCCTCAAATAACAGGCGCAAGCGAGCACTTCGCAGCCTCGTCGAAGTCTGCCACGTTGCAGCAATAAATCCATGGAATGATACGGCCATAACCTTCAATGCCAGTGACGAACCTCAATTCCGAACAGCCCGAGCACAAGCCGCTCTGGTCCTTAGTCCAACTGTGGACGGCTTCCGGCTTACTAAAGTGCTCATGGACGGTGGCAGCGAATTAACAAAATGGAAATAGACAAGAGCCGCATTGAGCAAAGCAGCACGACCTTTAGAGGAATCATCCCTAGTCGGGAGGCACGACGTGCGGGAAAAATCACACTAGATGTGGTATTCGGCACGTTGGAGAACTATAGGTCCAAAGAAATCACATTCCAAGTGGCCCCGTTCAATAGCGGATACCACGCCCTTTTAGGGCGGGAAGCATTCACGATCTTCCAAGCTATACCCCATTACGGGTACATGAAGCTCAAGATGCCCGGGCCCAATGGAATCATCACTCTAGCTAGTGATTCGGACATAGCACTCCGCGTCGAAAATAAAACCTCCGCACTAGCCCTTGAGGCGTTATCCGAAGCCCTCGCGGCCGAATAACTAACCGCGCTGCACTCCAAAGTGGACAGGGACGACGTGATACTCGACAAAAGACCCAAGTCCACCTCTTTTAAACCAGCGGACAAAATAGTCAAATTCCAGGTCCACCCAACGGACCCTACAAAAACAGAATCCATCGGGGCACAGCTGAACCCCACAACAGACGCCGCACTGCGAGAGTTCTTGCGCGAGAATTGGGACATCTTCGCTTGGCATCCTTCAGACATGCCAGGAATCCCACGCAGGCTGGCCAAGCATAGCCTAAACATTCTAAAGGGATACAAGCCGCTCAAGCAGACTCTTCGGCGTTTCTCAGAGCCTAAGCGACAAGCCATGGGAGAGGAGCTAGCCAAGTTACTCGAGGCTGGATTCATTAGAGAAATAAAACATCTGGACTGGCTAGCAAACCTGGTAATGGTACCAAAGAAGGACAAATCCTGGCGCCTATGTGTCGATTTCAAGGACCTTAACAAGGCTTGCCCCAAGGATCCCTTTCCTCTCCCCCACATCGATCAAATTATCGACGCTACCGCAGGACACGACTCATTGTGTTTCCTCGACGCATACTCCGGATACCATCAAATTAAGATGGCGGAGTCCGATCAAGCCACAACGGCATTCATCACTCCATACGGCCCCTTCTGTTTTAACACCATGCCTTTCGGGCTCAAAAACGCCGGTGCAACCTATCAACGCATGATTCAGACATGCCTGGAAACACAAATCGGCAAAACAGTGGAGGCATACGTAGACGATGTGGTCATTAAAACCAGACACGTCGAATCCTTAATAGACGACTTGAGGCTCACGTTCGACAATCTCCGAACATATGACATCAAGCTCAATCCGGAAAAATGCGTTTTCGGCGTGCCCGCCAGTAAGCTCTTGGGCTTCATAGTTTCCAATAGAGGAATTGAAGCAAATCCGGCCAAAATCCGAGCTCTGTCACAGTTGGCTATCCCAACAGACCTCAAGCAAATCCAGAAATTAACTGGATGCGTGGCTGCCTTAAGCCGCTTTATCTCCCGATTGGGAGAAAAGGCACTACCTCTTTATCGCCTTCTTCGACGCACCAAACACTTCGAGTGGACGGATGTGGCCACGGCCGGATTAGAAGAAATAAAAGCCGTCTTGGCCAGCAACCCAATCTTGGTCGCGCCAAATATTGGCGAACCAATGCTGTTATATATAGCGGCAACACACCAAGTTGTAAGCGCAGTGCTCGTCGTCGAACGAGAGACGGACGGACATAAGTTCCCGCTTCAAAAGCCGGTATACTACGTATCCACTGTCCTCACTCCATGCAAATCACGGTACCCACATTATCAAAAGATAGCATACGCGGTCTTCATGGCATCCCGCAAACTACGACACTACTTTCAAGAGTGTTCAATTACGGTGGCCTCTGAAGTACCACTAAACGACATAATAAATAACCGCGATGCCACGGGCCGGATTGCTAAATGGGCTATTGAGCTCCTCCCGTTCGACATAACATACAAACCACGGCGAGCCATTAACTCACAGGTACTGGCTGATTTCGTCGCCGAATGGACAGAAGCGGAACTCCCTAAAGAGTACGATGCGTACTCCAATTGGATCATGCACTTTGACGGCTCTAAGATGTTGGCTGGTCTGGGGGCAGGTGTCGTCCTGACATCCCCCACCGGAGACACTGTCGGAGTAAATGGCCACGGGTAGCCTAACCGACTCCCCCTGGCTCTTCACAAAATTACCAGGCCAATCGAGCCTTCAAGCATCCAGAGCACATGGCCGCCTTCTCCTGGCCGGCTATCACCCAGACCGACTACCAGAAGGCGGCCCGGCCTCAAAAACCTTCCCGAAGAGAACCACAAGATGGCCAACTC
Organism: Triticum aestivum; assembly: GCF_018294505.1. Lineage (NCBI taxonomy): Eukaryota > Viridiplantae > Streptophyta > Magnoliopsida > Poales > Poaceae > Triticum > Triticum aestivum. The sequence continues at coordinate 408,474,402 of NC_057814.1, read as the reverse complement.
TAGGAAGCCGGCCCCAAGAGGACCGACTCCCAGAAGCCGGCCATGAAGAAGGCCGACTCCTAGAAGCCGGCCAAGGCTGCACCCTCAAGGGTTGCACCCACATAATGGTGATGAGACAGGGCGTGGCTACAGTACAACCTGCCACCCCCCGAATCCCGGAGCACGCGTGGCCACAGTACGCCGTACGGATCGGCCATCCCCCGTCCGGCGCGGCACTGTTGCCATGTTGACCATGACACCACCCACGACAGGCGCTAGTACGGCCCGCGGACGGTGGGCCCCTTCAGCCAGAGAGATGCTCGAAGGCGGCCAAGCCTCCCCCAGTCGGCCTGGGGCATAGCCCGCTCCCAACAGCCGGCTATCCCCCATCCTTGAAGTATGTGCATCATTAAGGAGACAAGACGAGGTAAGGCTACAGTGAGAGCCCGCAAGGCGGCGGCACTGTGGCCATGCTTACCTTGACAAAGCCCTCGTCATCATAGGCGAGGCTACAGTAACCAGCCACCGACAAGACCCCCACGCGGTGGGGCCGGCCAGTCGGCCATGAGGCCGGCAGCCGGCGGGACCCATCAGTCGGCGGGCCCCAGCGGTCGGCGGAGAAGCCGGCGAATACAGATACTGACGGCTAGGACCCGCGTCCAGCCAGATTACCATTGTACCCCTGGGGGGATAGGCCTATATAAACCCCCCAGGGCACCCATGCAAAGGGTTGATCTCTTAGAGTTTTAGACACCACGTAGAGAGAAAAGGAGAGCTAGCCTTGCCCCTCTTCTGCCTCTAGCCAAACAGCTCAAGGAGCCTCTTGTAGCTACTTGTGTTGATCTAGTGATCATGCGGAGACCCCGCAGAGTAGGACTAGGGGTGTTATCTCCACGGAGAGCCCCGAACCTGGGTAAGATTCGCCGGCGTGCATGTCTTCGCCTTATCCCGTTTCCAGGCACCGGCGATGTCTTACTGGCTCCCACAATGATAAGCCACCCGTTGGCATATGTCGCACCTACCACCCGACATTTGGCGCCCGCCGTGGGGCCAGGTGCACCGTCGTCCGGAGACCTGTTCTGGACGGGAACCCTTTTCCTCCCCCGCGAGAGTAGCCAGCCCGCCACGCCCGATGGCGCTTGCCCCGACGCGCTGCAAGGCGTCGACGACGCCTGCGCGGTGAGCTGCCTCGCCGATCTTCTTGGCGAGGCTCGCATATCCGACGAGCCTGCGTCCGACGCGGGCACAGACTGCCCCGAGAGCCGCCTCGTCAGCCTCCTCGATCAGCTCCACGTCTCCAGCGAGCTTGCTGTGGACTTGGAGTCGGTCGGCTCCACCGACCCGATGCTGGTCGACTCCGACACGGCATCGCTTGACGCCTTCCCCACCAACGCGGTGATCATCGACGACCCTCTCCCTCGAGCCGACAGTGGCAGCAGCGCTGTCACTGAGGTGTTGGTCATCAGCCACGGCGCCGTCTCCGGCGAGAATGCCCACGACGCCCTACAAGCGGCGCTGCACGACTTGTCCGTCCCTATCCCGGCCGACGCCGACGCCGAGACACTGGAGGCACGCCGCCTCGCCCTCGTCGCGGAAGGCCAGAAGATAGCATCCATGAGACGCCTCACTAAGGCTCACCAGCGCGAAGTCGACCGCGCCGCCTTTGGTACGCCGCCTCCTGGCGGGCCGAGCCGAGCCGGCTTCGTCAAGAAGCGCGGCGCAGCCATCGCTAGCATGCTGGGAGCAAACAGCCCAGTCTACGCCACGCCGCTCGAGAACCTGCGTGCCGCTCAGGCGGCCGCAGACGAGCTGAATGGGCTGGGGGCTGACGAGCTCCCCTACATGACTAAATGCATCCAGCAGCTGATCGACGCGGCCGCAGGGCAGCATGAAGCCAGCGCCCGCGCTGAGAGTCCTCACCCACGCCGAGAGCACGGCGCGACATCCCAGACGCTGACTGTAGACGGCGCCCGCACGAGGAAAGACAAGGAGCCGGCTGCCAGCCGCAGCTGGACTCGGCTCACCATCGAGCGCGACGTAGAAGGCCGCCCCCGAGCTGTGGAACGACGAGGCGATCCGCCTCCTCCCCCACCTTGTGGGGAGAGATATCCCACCCCGCCGCCTGTCACGCATCCGACTCTCGGCGGCCGACTAGGCCACCGCGAGGGAGTCGGCGAGAATGATGCCCGCCACCGGATCGACCACCTAGCGCGGTCCCTGGCGCTAGAAGAAGAAGATGATGTCGGCCTGCCTTGCTTTGGCCCCCGCATCCGTGACGAGCCTTTCCCCAAAGGGTTCTCACTCCCAAGAGACACGCCAAAATACAATGGCTCCGTGAAGCCGGAAGACTGGCTAATCGATTACTCCACCGCAGTCAGCATAGCGAACGGCAACAGGCGCGTTGCCGTGAAGTACGTCCCGCTCATGCTTCAAGGCACGGCACGCACTTGGCTGAACAGCCTCAAGCCCTACAGCATCAACAGCTGGCTAGACTTCACGGAAGTCTTTGTCCGCAACTTCACCAGCACGTACAAGCGGCCTCCCAAGCCCCGCCAGCTCTCCTTGTGCGTCCAAGGGCCCAGCGAATCAACTCGCGAGTACCTCACGCGTTGGGCCGAGCTCCACAACTCCTGCGAGGGGGTGCACGAGGTCCAGGCCATAGAGTACTTCACCGCCGGGTGCCGAGAGGGCACTCTCCTCAAGCACCGACTCCTCTGCGACGAGCCGACTACCCTCGACGAGCTGCTGATCATAGCAGACAAGTACGCCACTGCCGACTCCTCAATGAAGACCGAGCTTCGAGTGGATGCCTCTGGGAAGGTGCTCGCTTCGGCTCCCAAGACACCGGCTGGTGACTCCAACCGACGCCCTTACAAGAACGACAACCAGCGCAAGGCCCCTATGCCGCCTTCCACCAGTCGGCAAGTAGCCACAGTCGAAGACGAACAACCCGAAGAGCGGCCCGCTCCCAAGAAGCAGAAGGGCGGCAGGCCGGCTTGGTAGCCGGCTTTCTCCTACGAGAAAACCCTTGACGCCCCCTGCAAGTTCCACAGCGGCGCGAAGCCATCCAAACACACGACACGGAAGTGCCACTGGCTCACACGGATCTCCAAAGGCGAGGGGCTGGTGCCGCCTCCACCTGCTGGCCCGCCGCCTCCACCCCCTCAGCAGCCGGCTGTTCGCCCCGCAGTCGGAGCCATTCAAGATGAGTTCCCAGATGAACACGTCGCCTACGTCGTCTTCACGAGCCAAATTGAAGATAGGCGCAGTCGGCGCCGACAGCACCAAGAAGTCAACGCAGTCGCCTCCAACAACCCATAGTTCATGCATTGGTCTGAGAAGCCCATCAGCTGGAGCCAGGCTGGTCACCCAGAGGTGATGCCGTCTCCTGCCTCCTATGCATTGGTGTTGGACGCCACCCTCGCGACAGAAAGGCGAGCTGCCCGTTTCTCCCGTGTGCTGATTGACGGCGGGAGCAGTATCAACATATTGTACCATGACACCATGGAGAAGCTGAACCTCAAGACGAAGCAACCCATGCCAAGCCGGACTGTGTTGCATGGTATCGTACCCGGCCTGTCCTGTTCCCCAATCGGCAAGATCAAGATGGATGTTCTCTTCGGAGACAAGGATCATTTCCGCCGAGAGGCGATCTGGTTTGAAGTGGTGGATCTAGAGAGCCCTTACCACGCATTGCTTGGCCGACCTGCCCTGGCCAAGCTCATGGTTGTGCCCCACTACGCCTACCTCAAGATGAAGATGCCGAGTTCGAAGGGGATCATCACCATAGCCGGAGACTACAAGAAATCTTCCGAGTGTGCTGCAGCCAGCAGCCGGCTGGCCGAATCCCTCGTGATTGCTGAAGAGAAGAAGATGCTGGACCGAGTCGTGGCCATGGCCGACAAGCAGCCGGCCCTGTCCCCTGACCCCAAGGAATATGATGCTCAAGGCTCCTTCCAGCCGGCCAAGGAAACAAAGAAGATACCTCTGGACCCGGAGAACCCAAAGAGGTTTGCTGTCATCGGTGCAAACCTGGACAGCAAATAGGAAGGCGAGGTCGTCGACTTCCTCCGTGAGAATCGGGACATCTTTGCATGGTCCCCCAAAGGACATGCCATGTGTTCCGAAGGATTTCACCGAGCACAAGCTACACGTTCGAGCAGACGCAAAACCAGTCAAGCAACCTCTCCGCCGACTGTCGGAGGAGAAGAGAAGGATTGTGGGTGAGGAGATAGCCCGGCTCTTGGCAGCCGGCTTCATTATGGAGGTGTTCTTTCCAGAATGGCTTGCCAACCCGGTCCTAGTATTGAAGAAAAACAACAAATGGCGCATGTGTATAGATTACACTAGCCTCAACAAAGCCTGCCCCAAAGATCCGTTTGCCTTACCCCGAATTGATCAAGTGATAGACTCCACAGCCGGATGCGAGCTGTTGATTTTCTTGGATGCCTACTCAGGCTACCACCAGATCAAGTTGGATCCAGCCGACCGCCTGAAGACCGCCTTCGTCACACCATTCAGAGCTTTCTGCTACCTGACTATGACATTCGGCTTGAGAAATGCCGGTGCCACTTTTCAGCGTTGCATGCAGAAATGCCTCCTCAAGCAACTCGGCAGAAATGCCCACGTCTATGTAGACGATATTGTGGTGAAGACGGAGAAGCGCGGCACCCTGCTGGAAGACCTCAGAGAAACATTTGCCAACTTGCGCCGGTTCCAGATCAAGCTCAACCCAGAGAAATGCATGTTCGGAGTACCAGCCGGCCAGCTTCTAGGCTTCTTGGTCTCCGAACGCGACATTGAGTGCAACCCAGTGAAGATCAAGGCCATTGAGAGAATGGAGATTCCTACCAAGCTGCGAGCCGTCCAGAAGTTTACCAGGTGCCTGGCCTCCCTAAACCGCTTCATCAGCCAGCTAGGAGAGAAGGCTCTCCCCCTGTACCGACTCATGAAGAAGTCCACCCACTTCGAGTGGAACGACCAAGCAAACCAAGCTGTCCACGAGTTGAAGAAGATGCTGACCACGCCGCCTGTCCTGGCAACGCCAACTGAGAAAGAGCCCATGCTCCTTTACATTGCCGCGACTAGCCGAGTGGTCAGCACAGTGATTGTGGTCCAATGCCCAGAAGAAGGCCGAGCTCAGTTAGTCCAGAGGCTGATGTATTATTTGAGCGAAGTACTGTCCACCTCGAAGCAAAACTACCCGCACTACCAGAAGATGTGCTATGGAGTATACTTCGCTTCCCAGAACCTGAAGCCCTACTTTCAAGAGCATCCCATCACGGTCGTATGCACTGCCCCGCTTGCCGAGATCATAGGCAGCTGGGATGCATCCGGCCGGGTGGCTAAGTGGGCCATTGTGCTGGCTCCTTACACGATCTTCTACCAGCCCCGCACCGCCATCAAGTCCCAAGCATTGGCCGACTTCCTTGTCGACTGGACCGAGACCCAGTACCTACCGCCGGCTCCCGACTCCACTCATTGGCGGATGCACTTCGATGGATCCAAGATGCGCACCGGCTTGGGAGCCGGCATCGTCCTCACCTCTCCCAAGGGCGACAAACTCAGATACACATTGCAAATACATTTTGCCGCCTCCAACAATGTGGCCGAGTACGAGGCGCTCATACACGGGCTCCGGCTAGCCAAAGAGCTCGGCATACGCCGGATCCTGTGCTATGGCGACTCGGATCTGGTAGTCCAACAATCATCCGGCGACTGGGACGCCAAGGACGCAAACATGGCGAGCTACCGATTCCTCGTCCAGCAAATCAGCAGATACTTTGAAGGGTGCGAGTTCCTCCATGTGCCACGGGCCGACAACAAGCAAGCAGATGCCCTGGCACGGATCGGCTCCACCCGACAAGCTATACCAGCCGGCGTTTCTCTTCAACGCCTCCTCAAACCGTCTGTCAAGCCGTCTCCAGAATCAGACTCCATCTTCGTACCGCCTGCCCCTGATGCAGTCGGATCCGGCTTGGGGAACCCAGCAGGCGGCTCGGGGACTTCGACAGGCGGCCCGGGGACTGCCGTAGTCGCACCCGGCTCGGGGACTTCAGAACCCAGCCCGGGGACTGCAGCAGTCGGCCCGGGGACTGCAACGACACAACAGGCGGTGGCCGACTCCAACTCTTCACCACCCAACCCACCCACCCTGGTCGCAGTAGCCGTATTGGCGATAGAAGAAGTCGCAGCTCCATCATGGGCCCAACCCATCCTCAACTTCCTAGTAAACAGAGAGCTGCCGACTGATGAGATCTCGGCAAGACAAATTCAACGCCGAGCCGGAGCATACACAATAATAAACAGAGAACTTGTTAAGCGTAGCGTCACTGGAGTCTTCCAGCGCTGCGTCGAGCCAGAGAAGGGCATAGCAATCCTCAAGGACATCCACCAAGGCGAATGCGGCCACCACGCAGCCTCAAGGTCACTTGTCGCCAAAGCTTTCTGCCATGGTTTCTTCTGGCCGACTGCTTTGGAGGACGCCAAGGAATTAGTCAAATGCTGCAAAGGGTGCCAAGTCTTTAGCTCCAAGCAACACCTGCCGGCTTCTGCACTCAAGACCATCCCCCTTACCTGGCCCTTTGCCGTCTGGGGGCTGGACATGGTGGGCCCATTCAAGACGGCGCGCGGCGGCATGACACATTTGCTTGTCGCCGTAGACAAATTCACCAAGTGGATTGAAGCGAAGCCAATCAAGAAGCTGAATGGGCCGACTGCCGTGACATTCATCGCAGATATCACCACCCGGTATGGTATACCACACAACATCATCACCGACAACGGCATGAATTTTGCCAAGGGAGCACTGGCACGTTTCTGCGCGACACAGGGCATCCGACTGGACTTAGCGTCCGTTGCCCACCTGCAGTCAAACGGCCAAGTCGAGCGAGCAAACGGCCTCATCTCTCCGGCATCAAGCCCCGACTAGTCGTACCACTGGAGCGTTCGGCCGGCTGCTGGCTCGACGAGCTGCCGGCTATCCTCTGGAGTCTGCGTACTACCCCGAACAAGTCAACCAGCTTCACTCCTTTCTTCCTTGTATATGGTGCCGAGGCGGTCATCCCAACTGACATCGAGTTTGACTCGCCTCGGGTCACCATGTACATGGAGGCGGAGGCCAAGGAAGCGCGAGAAGACGGCGTCGACCTGCTGGAAGAGGGCCGGCTGTTAGCACTCAGCCGGTCCGCCATCTACCAGCAAGGTTTGCGCCGTTACCACAACCGGAAGTCAAGCTAAGATCCTTCCAAGAAGGCGATCTTGTGCTCCGGCTGATCCAGCGAACAGCCGGCCAGCACAAGCTCTCGGCCCCTTGGGAAGGCCCCTTCGTCATCAGCAAGGCCCTAGGCAATGACTCCTACTACCTGATCGACGCACAAAAGCCGAAGGCACGCAAGAGAGATGATTCCGGAAAGGAGTCGGAATGACCATGGAACGCCAATCTCCTCAGAAGATTTTACAGTTAAAAGCAGTATGTACCACGCTACCTTTTGTATTAAGTACAAGACAACGGGCCCCCCGAAGTGTACTCGGGGACTACCCTCTTCTATCTATGCATGACGAGTGTCATACCTATGAATGTATTATTACATTTGATTTTCTGTCCGGCACCGGGTTCGACCAGTCGGCCTGGGGACTTGCCGCCTTGAGTTATATTAAAGTTCTACATGCAGTCAGACAAGTAGTGTACCAGCACCCGAGCCCTCTCTTGTTGAAAGTCGCAGCTCGAAGAACCGACTGACCGACTGGCAAGAGCCAAAGGCAGGAAAGGATGCCCACACGAAAAACGGCTAAGGACTAATGAACCTATATAACACAAGCCGGCCCCCCACCACGCCTACCGGCTGTCAGAACAGCCGGCTGGCCGGCTTCCCCATTCACCTTGCTACAATCCAAGAAAGCTAGAGTACTTGCCCTCCCAACCAGCCAAGCACTTCTCCAACCACAGACTGCAAAGCAGCTGTCCGGCTAGGAAGGCGGCGACCAAGGGAGGGCGGCAAAGGAAACAGCCAAAGGATGAAAAGCAAGAACAATGGGAAGCCAAACACATGCATGATTATATTTACACAAAAGGCCTTCGAAAGGCCGGCATTCAACATAGTTTGAATACACCCCCAGTGGGTGGAACTGCGCAAATTTAACAAAATATTGTTCAAAGAGTAATAAAACAGGAAAGTAAAGGCGGCAGATTAGGCTAAGGGCGCAACAGGCGAGTCGGGCTGGTCGGTGGAGACGGCAGTGCCGGCTGGAGGAGTGGCCGGCTGGCGAGTCTCGGCTTGATCATCGCCGGCTGCAGGCGGTGCGCTCGCACACGCCTCGTTGCTAGAGGCACGATCAAGCTGAGGCTGGTCGGCTGCTCCACCATCTGGCACGGCGTCTTCACCATCCTCCTCCTCCTCCTCGCCCTCGTCGCTGGAGTCGATCTCCTCCGCCGAGTCCTCGCCATCTGCTGGGTTCAGCCCGAACCACTCCTCCGGCTGAGCAACGCCGTTATCATCCACCTCAGGAGCAAAGGCGCTGGTGTCGGTGTAGTCGGCGATCGCCGAGGCATGCTGGATGATAGCCGGCCGCGCCGGCTCCAGCTCCGTGTCGGCCTCCTGCCGCCAGGTGGCCAGCTGGTCCAAGCTCAGCTCAGGATACCAGGCTTTGACGAACTCCAGCGCCCGCGTGGCGCCTGACCGAGCTGCAGAAGCCTTCCAGGCCTTGATGCGGCCAACCGCTACCTCAAGCCAGTCGGCAGTCCGACTGGGGGTACGGGGAATCACCTCGCCGGGCCAGAGAGCGGCCAACACTTGCGCCCCAACACGCTGAAGCCAGCGGAGCATGCGGTGAGTCGGCTTGAGGCGGGTTTGGATCGCCAGGAGTTGTTCCTCAAGCGACCGGCGAGTGTTCGGCGCGACCTCAGCGCCAGCCTGCCTTTGCGCCTCGCGGTGGGCCTCGATGACCTGGTTGGCGGCAGTAGAGTAACCAGGGAAGTACTCTGCACAAGCAAGAAAGGAAGAGAAAAATACAAAGTTAGAGAATGAACCAAATGGCAAGCGGCAAGCAAGGAACGAAGAAGAAGGCGGCCTACCGTCAACCAAGTCTTCGATCTGGCCGTAGCCGTTGATCAACGACTGCCTCGCCTCAGCCCAACTCGCCGCCTCGGTCTCGTACTCGGCTTGGAGGGCGGCCTCGCTGTCCTGCACCACCTTCAAGGCCGCCTTGTGGCTCTCCTCCTGGTCGGCCAGCTTCTTGACCAGGCGGTCACGCTCCTGAGCCAAGGCGTCGAACTCGACTTCCTTAGCACGAAGGGCGGCCTGGGTCCCACCCAGCTGCTCCCTCAGTTTGGCGTTGGCCGCTGCAGATATGGCAAAGAAGAAAAAAGCAATAAGAAAGAAGTCGCCAGGAAAGATTCGGCCCGACTGCTCAGCAGTCGGCCGAATCTCGGGGACTACACCCAGTGGGTGCGCTGGCGCGCCCCCACGTGAGATAAAAAAGGAAGCACCTACCCCGGCTCTCCGTTAGATCAGCGGTCTTCTGGGACAGCTCCCGAGCCTGGGAGTTGAAGGCAGCCGCATGGAGGTTGTGGTAGTCCTGCAAGTCGGACAGAGAAGCGAATAAGAACAAGATAGCAAACAAAGTCTACCAAGAAGTTCCAAGCCGCCTGCTCAGCAGCCGACTCGGAACTCGGTGCGCTGACGCGCCCGCAAGGAAGAAACCAAGATCAAGAAGCAAAAAACGGGAAGACTCACCCGAATGGCTGCCCGTGTCGCGAGGAACTCGCCATTGTACTGCCTCAGCACGGCGGCCTGGGACTGAAGCCGGTTCCGGACTTCTTGCGCCACCACATTCACCACGGCCGTCCCACCACCCGGCGTCCACCCCGAGCTGGAGCGGGCCGTCTCCACGTCCTGGGCCGACGAGCTGGAGCCCGCGGCCTTCTGCGGGTCCGGCGTCAAAGTTGCCTTCCCCGCGCGCTGGCGCGATGGCGACCGGACCACCAAGTCCGTCCTCGCAGCCTGCTCGCCTCCAGCCAATTGCGCAGGCGGCGCGCTAGGCCGGCTGCCTTGGGCCGCCCCAGTCGGCGATGACGGTGTCGCCACCCTCTCCTGGACGACGATGTCGTCCTCCTCCCTCTCCATCCCCGGCAGGTCGCCACCGGCTTCCTCTCGGGCGCCACGGCGCGCAGGGGGGTGACAAGCAAGGCCCCGGCCACTGTGGCTGCAGCCTCCGCTTGAGCCTTGGCCGCCGCGTCGGCTTGTGCCTTCGCCGACTCCTCCGCCTCCTCCTGCGCCGCCTTGGCGGCAGCCGCCCTCAGCTCCTCCGCCTCCCGCTCCTCCCGCGCATTTTGCTCCGTCACCGCTTGAAGCTCGGCGCGGGGGTCTGCACGGCGGGTGCTCCCGGATCCTCCCGGCGATCCAACCACGGAGGCGGCAGCGACCCGCTCAAGAGAAAGCGGAGCCCTATTTTTTGAGTCAAGACAAGGATTCAGAAATCAACAAGAAAAGAAGAAGGAATACGCGAGAGAATCGACACTTATGCTGAAACCTTTTGCGGCTGCTTCACCACCTTGCGGAAGCGGGCCGCCTTCGCGGCCGCCTCTTCCCGCCTGGTCGCCGCCGCCCCGCTCTTGGGCTTCTTCGGCCGACTGCTGAATAGGCCCGACGCGGCCCGGCGCTTCTACGCGCCGCCTCGGGCAGCCGGCGCGGCAGATGAGCCCGCGCCTTGATCGGACGCCGGCTGGCGGCGCGGGATGATTTCCGCCTCGTCGTCATCCGGCCAGTCGTCGAAGCTGGCTCCAAGCCCGGAGCCGCCTGCTTCGCCGCCTCCCGCCTCGGTGTTGTCGTCCATGGCGGCCGCCCCCAAGTCGTGCGCCGCCCGGTCGGGGAGAAATTGGCGATCCGCCCCCGCTGACCCGGCCGCCGGTCGAAGGAGAGGGTTCTGCCAAGACGAGCCGACTGGTCAGAGTCGGCCAAGAAAAACTTGGTGATAAAACTAAAGAAGAGAAGATTTAGAAAGCATACCATAGGCGCAGGAGTATGGCTCCTTGCCAAACTGCCACTCCTCGGAGAGCTTGCAGTTAGCGAGATAATTCACCATGTGAGCTACCTCATCATGAGGCATCTCCTTGGTGCACATCCGACTCGGATCGAGTTGGCCGCTCATTTGACAGATCAAATGAGGGCAGCCTTGAAGTGGGAGCACCCGGCACACCACGAAGGCGGCCAGCAGGTCGGACCCAGTCAAGCCCTCCGACTGGATCATTACCTGAAGTCGGGCGACGGCGGCGGCCCCAGCCTGCGTCAGCGTCCTGGCCCGGTAGGACCACTAGGGCCACCTCCCAGCCGACGGGCCGGCTACGTAAGCCGGCAAGTTGACGTAGTCGCCTTGCGGGGCGACGTTCTTCACGTAGAAGTACGATTTCTGCCAGAGCTTCACCGACTGGATCAGTGTGATGACAGGGAAGGGGTTGTCGGCTGCCAACCTCCGCATCGCGATGAAGGCGCCGCTCTGAGCCGGCATGCCCTGCATCCGGGTGCCGAGCTTGGATTGGAAGAATTCCCCCCAGAGCTCGAGGGTGGGAAGAACGCCAAGAAAGCCCTCGCACAGAGTGACGAAGGCAGACAGCAGCACCACCGTGTTTGGAGTGAGGTGGTGCGGCTGGAGCTGATAGAATTCAAGGAAGGAGCGGAAGAAGGCGCTAGCTGGTAGGCCGAGGCCGCGCAAGAAATGCGAGCGGAAGAGTACCCGCTCGCCTTCCTCCGGCGCTGGCGTGATCTCTTTCTTCGGCGTGAGACGGACCTGCACCTGGTCCTCGCCGGGCAACCGCCGCGTCTTGCGGAGGAAGTCGATGTGGTCCGCGTGGACGTTGGAGCCGTCCCAGTCTCCGTCGTGCTGCATGACGGCAAGAAGCTGACGAAAAAGGGCGCGGCGGCGGTGAAATCACGGCTCCGCGGCGGCGAAGCTGCGGGGTAGTGTGAAGACTAGTGGGACGGTGCGGCGGCTAGAGACTGCTGTGATGGAGAGAAGGAAGAAGAAGATGGCGGAGCGAGGGAGAGCGTGCGAGCGTTTGCCGCTCCCCCTCCTCCCCCTACTTATAGCCTTGTGCGGCGAAGCCGAGGAGGCGAGGCGTGGGGGGGGGACGTGGGATTAACTGCGCCCACTCCCCCACGTCCCGCGATTATAGCGCCCTAACGACGTGCGGAAACTACCGCCGGAAGGCGAGCGGCCCGCTTTGGGCCACAGAAAATCCACGCCTGGGCCTAGGCATGGGAGTGGTGGGCCCCGTCCTGCGGCGGCGTCCCGTCGCGCGCGTGGGCTGGCAGGCTTTTTTCAGCCGGACGGTGCCACGTGGCGCGCGGGCGGCGAGCGGCCGGCCCGCAGCCCGGCGAGCGCACCGGCTGGCTCCCGCCTTCAGACTTCAAAAATTTCGCCAAGACGGCGCACCCAACCAAAGCCGGCTCCTAGCTGCTGGCTCTTCAAGATAAGAAGCTGACCGAGCTTCTCGACCTCCTCTCAGCCTCGAATACCAACTAGCCTCGAAGCCTAACCGACTCCCCCTGGCTCTTCAAAAAATTACCAGGCCAATTGAGCCTTCAAACATCCAGAGCAAAGGGCCGCCTTCTCCTGGCCGGCTATCACCCAGGCCGACTACCAGAAGGCGACCCGGCCTCAAAAACCTTCCCGAAGAGAACCACAAGATGGCCGACTCCAGGAAGCCGGCCCCAAGAGGACCGACTCCCAGAAGCCGGCCATGAAGAAGGCCGACTCCCAGAAGCCGGCCAAGACTGCACCCTCAAGGGCTGCACCCACATAACGGTGATGAGACGGGGCGTGGCTATAGTACAACCTGCCACCCCCCGAATCCCGGAGCACGCGTGGCCACAGTACGCCGTACGGGTCGGCAATCCCCCGTTCGGCGCGGCACTGTTGCCATGTTGACCATGACACCACCCACGACAGGCGCCAGTACGGCCCGCGGGCGGCGGGCCCCTTCAGCCAGAGAGATGCTCGAAGGCGGCCAAGCCTCCCCAGTCGGCCTGGGGCATAGCCGGCTCCCAACAGCCGGCTATCCCCCATCCTCGAAGTATGTGCATCATTAAGGAGACAAGACGAGGTAAGGCTACAGTGAGAGCCCGCAAGGCGGCGGCACTGTGGCCATGCTTACCTTGACAAAGCCCTCGTCATCATAGGCGAGGCTACAGTAACCAGCCACCGACAAGACCCCCACGCGGTGGGGCCGGCCAGTCGGCCATGAGGCCAGCAGCCGGCGAGACCCACCAGTCGGCGGGCCCCAGCGGTCGGCGGAGAAGCCGGCGAATACAGACACTGACTGCTAGGACCCGCGTCCAGCCGGATTACCATTGTACCCCTGGGGGTAGGCCTATATAAACCCCCAGGGCACCCATGCAAAGGGTTGATCTCTTAGAGTTTTAGAGACCACGTAGAGAGAAAAGGAGAGCTAGCCTTGCCCCTCTTCTTCCTCTAGCCAAACAGCTCAAGGAGCCTCTTGTAGCTACTTGTGTTGATCTAGTGATCATGCGGAGACCCCGCAGAGCAGGACTACGGGTGTTATCTCCACGGAGAGCCCCGAACCTGGGTAAGATTCACGGGCGTGCATGTCTTCGCCTCATCCCGTTTCCAGGCACCGGCGATGTCTTACTGGCTCCCACAATGATAAGCCACCCGTTGGCATATGTCGCACCTACCACCCGACAGACACAGTCCAATACGTACTCCAAATATTATACACAGACTCCAACAATGCATCAGAATATGAGGCCCTGTTGCATGGTCTCCAGATGGCAGTCTCCATGGGTATTCAACGCCTAGAGGTGCGTGGGGATTCGAACCTCGCAATATCTCAAATAAATGGATACTTTGACGCCAAGGACCCAAAAATGGCGGCTTACCGCGACGCCGTCCTCAAAATGTCAGCTCGGTTCGAGGGGCTCGAATTCCACCAGGTGGTCCGAGAAAACAATCAAGCGGCGGATATCCTCGCCCGCATCGGCGCTAAGCGCGACCCTGTCCCACCTAATATCTTCTTGGAAAGGCTGTTTAAGCCATCAATGGTGTGGGAAGGGGAGACCGGCAACAACAGTCCGGATCCGGCCACAACGCCAGATCCCGAACACTCTGACGTAATCGGAGGCTCTGCCACCGAAATAACACCTTCGGCCCACGTGATTATGGTTGTCATCGCCCCATGGACAGAACCCTTCTTGGCTTACCTAACTAGGCAAGAACTCCCTGAGGACCCAAATGAGGCACGTTGCATTGTGCGGCGGTCTAAAGCCTACAAGGTCCACGAGGGAGAGCTTTATAAGAAAAGCGCTACTGGAGTACTTCAAAGGTGCATCTCTGAAGAGGAAGGACGACAACTTTTGGCAGAAATTCATGCTGGACTTGGCGGCCACCACGCCACAGCTCGGGCCCTTGTAAGCAAGGCCTTCCGTACAGGTTTTTACTGGCCGACGGCCCGAGCAAACGCACAGGACCTCGTCCAGCATTGCGTTGGTTGCCAGCTTTTTGCAAACCAAAGCCATATGCCACCTACCGCTCTCCAAACAATCCCCATTACTTGGCCCTTTGCGGTCTGGGGGCTTGATATGGTCAGACCCCTTAAAGGAGGAAGCCATAAGAAAAAGTACCTATTTGTCATGGTGGATAAATTCACCAAATGGATAGAAGCCAAACTAGTTAAAACGGTCGAGTTCGGACCAGTGATAGACTTCATATCCGGGGTTGTACACCGTTATGGAGTCCCCCACAGCATCATCACTGATAACGGCTCGAACTTTACAGCCGACGAGGTAAAAACTTGGTGCAGCAACATGGGCATTAAGCTCGATTATGCCTCCGTCTATCACCCCAAACAAACAGTCAAGTCGAGCGAGCAAATGGTCTTATTATGAGCGGCATTAAACCCAGATTAGTGCGATCCTTGAAGGAATCAGATACGCACTAGGTCGAGGAGCTCGACTCCATACTATGGGGGCTGCGGACCACGCCCACTCGCTCTACCGAATACACACCGTTTTTTATGGTGTACGGCGCAGAGGCGGTACTGCCTTGCGACATCATTCATGACTCACCTCGAGTGCGCATGTACGAAGAGAAAGAAGCCGAGCTTGATCGGCAGGACAGTTTGGACGCCCTGGAGGAGGAGCGTGACATGGCAAAAGCCCGCTTCACATTCTATCAGCAACAGGCTCGACGGTATCAAAGCAGAGAAGTACGGGCCAAAACTTATAACGTTGGCGAACTCGTTCTACGCCTACCAGAGAAGAAAAAGGACAAGCTCAAGCCCAAATGGGAAGGTCCCTTCGTTATTAACAAAGTTCTAACTGGTGGAGCGTACCGTCTGCGGGATGCATCGGACAATCGACTCGAGCCAAACCCATGGAACGCGGCCAGACTCCGAAGGTTCTACGCCTAGTGCCGGACTCTGTGTTCGTCTCCTTACCTCCGTCAATTTTTTATATATATACATCCGCTATCTGTCTTTCTTTCTTTCTTTCTTCCCTTTTTCTTCACAGCCTTAAAAGGTTAAAATGTGTCTTGACTAAACAATCTTGACGCGCCAGGCGTGCTCATTATACCTGGGGGCTTCTTATACAGAAGCTTAATATAACTATGTTCCGGGCTCTATGCCCCCTGCACATGTGTTACTTTTCCACATGTACCTTTTCTTCGCCATTATATGCATCGATATGACTTAAGTTTTGGCCGAGCTGGGTTGCCTGGCTCTTGTGTTTATGCCCTACGTTCCCGTTAATTCGGCTAGGGCATAAGGGGAGCACCTCTGCGATTGTTACTGCCGGGTCAGCCGGATGTGTACCTCAGACTGGGTGAAGCCGAAAGCTAGCGTTCTTAAGGGAATATTCGGTTGGTGAACAAAAGATGACTTTTACTTATTGTCATACATGCCCCCAGATGTTTATATCATGCATCTCTTTTCGCAGTTCGGACATGCACATTAATGCATGCGTACCCAGGGAAAGGAACCCTTAACGGAACTATTCTCCCTGGAAGATGTTTCTTACTATCCATGTAATATAAGATAGCTAGTTGGGTACTTGTCTGTTCAAGCACTTATGACCCCTACGCCTGGTTTCCACGCGTACCCCGATTTTTACATAACTGAGCGGGTATTCGGATACACTCCGGACTGTCGGGTCCGGAGGTCGAAGCGAAAAGGTCCGCCATGACAAATGATTTACAATCCGGCTAGGGACAATATATGTCACTTGAAGTACACAGTCACTTAGACTGACTAAATTCTTCTTCTATACCATCCAACACGTTGTCTAGCCTACAATCCTGTTGTGAATACTTTGCGGCTAATTTTACCTGGTCATACACCAAACTGACAGGGATCTCTTTCCCATCAGACCCCATAGGTCCGACCTCGGCCATGTGGTTCGGGTCAGCCTTGGTATATCGAGTCTTCACCATGGCCCAGACTTCCCTTGCACCTTGTCGGCAGACCGATATCTTCCATAATCGGAAGCGCCGCCGCGCTCCCTTGAGCATCTCTACGAGCTCCCCCATGCCCCCTGGCAGGGAGGCGGATGGCCACAAGGCCTGGGCAATGCCCAGCATCACCTGCCGAACTCGTTCATGCAGTTGTGAGAGCCCTTGCAGAAGATCGTTCGCAGATCCGGGCATCTCCTCTTCGGGATGACCCGTCAGCATACCTACAGATATAACTCTGTTAGCCAGTTTCTTCACCGAACTCTATAAAAGTTCGTTCAAGCACTTACTAAAGATGCTGCGTCGAAGCCTCTTATTCTCCTTTACGGAGTCAGCAAGCTGGGCCCGAGCATCTTTCAGTTCAACGCCCAGCCGGGTATTGGCAACTTGGAGATCGTGTTTCTCCCGTCTAACCCGCATAAGCACGCGCTCGCCAGCCTCTAGCTGTCGTTGAGCATGTTGCTCATCCCCTCGCACGATCTTCGGGTTCGCTTCGGGATTATCTACAGAATCTATTGTTAGATTTGCATGCATGCCGAATACTAACTGGTACCTGTCATTTCATTCTTTTCGATCAAGACAAGTATTTCTAGATGGGGCCTTCTTGGACTCCTCCATTCCGGCAACTGCGGCCCGTAGCTGGGCTTTGCATTCCTCCGGCTCTTGAGACAACTGGGTATTCTTCTTCATAAGAACCTACGCATATAATGATCCTTAAATCAGTTGTGCCAACTGTTTCAAGTCTCAGGGGCTACTGGTATACATAATTATTAGATTTTCTTACCCGTATATCCTTTACATACTGATCTGTCGCTCTGGCCAGGCCATTTTGAGCAGCTCATATGTACGCGTCTCCTGAGTTGAAGGCATCGAACGCCTCTTCAGAGAAACCAGGGTCGCGGAGTACGGCCCAGCGACGCCTGTGATTCATGGCACTCTCCACTTTGGAGTTCGTAGCGGACAACCTATCCGCATCCTCTGTAGGAGGAACATCTGGTGTTGTCCCCACATTAGCGTCTGCCTCTAAGTCCAGCTCTGGAGCCCGGCCGATGGAGGTGTGGCTGGCAGGCTCTCCGGATACGGTCCGGCGAGCGTTTTTCCTGCTAGGAACCATGGACCTTATTATATTTTAAAGACGACAACCACGGAGCAGGGTTCTTTTTCATACCTCTGCGATGGCGTCTCAGTCATGACCGCCTTCCTTTTAAGCCTACCCGGCTTCGGTGCCCTTTGTTGGTGAGTCACCGCGGGTTCGGCATGGCGTCCCGAGGGCCTTCCCTGTAAGATACCGTATGTGTGCGGTGGGTGAAGTGCAAAAAAGGGATCCTTCTCGAAAGTTGGGACTCTGGTTTTACTTACATGCGATGCAGGGAGCAGTCCAGGATAATCGGCTTTGATGGCCACCAAGGCACCGTCGCAGCTTGACTGATAGAACGTCCTGTCGATAAGCTCCACAAATATGTCCGGATCTTCTTCGAGTCCGGGGTCGAGGGCCCGGTCAGGGTCATCTGGCTGTGGAGACGGGCTTTGGACCTCCCTCATAGCTTTTCACAATACCTGCTATGAAATAGCAAGGTAAATATTTATGACAAAGAATGCGGGAAGGTCGAGAGTAAAAAGTGGCAGCTCACCCAGTTTGGGGGTTGTACATGGAGGATCCATCCCGTGGCTTAATGCGGATGAACTCCTCTTCCTCTCCTTTATATAAATCGGACATTATTCTCGCTAGAGCGGCGGCGGAGTCCGGACCTCTACGGCCGCAACGGGTGGCATCGTCTTCTCCATTGAAGTGCCACATGGGTTGTCCCCGATATTGAAGTGGCTGCACCCCCCGCATTATACATATTGACATAACCTCGATTATTGTCAGTCCTGATTTGGCCAGCGTTTTTATCCGGCCCATCAGGTAAAGGACCTCTCTGTTATCTTCCTCCTGGGGGCTCCGAGGGCGCCAGCTGCGGCGTTTCTTCAAAGGGGCTTTGTTAAACTCAGGAAGGCCCATCCGCATAGGGTCCGGAAGGGGGACGTCCTCCATATAAAACCACTCCGAAGGCCAGCCTTCGGATGTCTTCTTCGGAGTACCGGACAGGTATCCGGTCCCGGCGATGCGCCATATTTCGGCTCAGCCCACTTGATATATTGACCCCTCCTGTGTACGGGGTACGAGGCAGAATAGCCTCTTCCATAGCTCGAAATGAGCTTCGCAGCCTAGAAACAGCTCGCAAAAGGCGACGTAGCTAGCGATTTGTAATATGGAGGCGGGAGTAAAGTTATGTAGCTGGAGGCCGTAGAACTCTAGGAGCCCGCGGAGGAACGGATGGATTGGAAATCCGAGTCCCCTTAATAAGTAAGGGACAAGGCATACCCGCTCCCCCATGGAGGGGCTGGGAAAGCTCTCCGCTTGCTCCCCACCATTGTAAGTGGCTAGTCCGGCTCGGACGGGGACCATATACGCAGGAGGGAGAAACCCCTGGGTCTGTAACTCTACTAATTGGCTGTGGGGGACGGAACACTTCTCCATTGCCTGGCTTAGTGCTATGGGAGCGAGAGGAGGAGTTGCGATGGCCGGCCATGATGGGATGGACTTTTCCGGGCGCGCTCCGATGGATAGTCGCTGTGGGAGGATGGTGTGATCTGGATCTGAGGATCCCCGACTCTTTAAATAGACGATTCACTCACATGGTTACGGTGGCAAATGTAAAAATGCCCCGACTTCTCGCATTCGCTCGATGCATGGAAGATAGCCATTATTAGGCGCAGAAGCTGAGGAGTGCAACATTCATGGGAAGTCGGACACTACTCTACAGGTACTCAGGATTTGGAGAAGAACCCGCCTTGCAATGCCGAAGACAATCTGCGCGCCGGACTCATCGTCATTGAAGCCTGGTTCAGGGGCTACTGAGGGAGTCCTGGATTAGGGGGTACTTGGACAGACGGACTATATACTTTGGCCGGACTGTTGGACTATGAAGATACAAGATTGAAGACTTTGTCCCGTGTCCGGGTGGGACTCTCCTTTGCGTGGAAGGCAAGCTTGGCAATTCGGATATGTAGATCTCCTCCCTTGTAACCGACTCTGTGTAGGGTTTAGCCATTACGACCTCGTGGTAGATCAACTCTTGTAATACTTCGTTATTGAAGACTGGTTCGGGGGCTACTGAGGGAGTCCTGGACTAAGGGGTCCTCGGGCGTCCGGCCTATTATCCATGGACCAGACTGGTGGGCTGTGAAGACATCAAGACCGAAGACTCAACCCGTGTCCGGATTGGACTCTCCTTGGTGTGGAAGGCAAGCTAGGCGACCAACTATGAAGATTCCTTCTTATGTAACCGACTCTATGTAACCCTAGATCCCTCCGGTGTCTATATAAACCGGAGGGCGTAGTCTAGAAAGGATATACTCATTACCATAGTCATACAGGCTAGGCCTCTAGGGTTTAGCCATTACGACCTCGTGGTAGATCAACTCTTGTAACACTCATATTCATCAAGATCAATCAAGCAGGAAGTAGGGTATTACCTCCATCGAGAGGGCCAGAACCTGGGTAAACATTGTGTCCCCCGCCTCCTGTTACCATTAGCCTTAGACGCGCAGTTCAGGACACCCTACCCGAGATCCGCCGGTTTTGACACCGACAGTGAGTTCGTCGAGTTCGTCCGCGAGATCTTAGCGAGCTAGGGCGTGGATCGGTAGGGAGGAAATCTTCGCGCGCACCCTAGTGTTCAAACCTTGAGGGTTTTGCCAGAACCCGTGATCCGACATTTGGCGCGCCAGGTAGGAGTGCGCCAGAGCCTCTTCCCCGCCGACACTCCGCGGTCCCAATGTCCGGCGACCCGAGGGCCTACTCCGACCGCTGGGTAGCCTGGCCCGCCCGGGAGGCGCCACCTGCCCATGAAGACCTCAACCCCGCGCTCCAGGCGGCACGAGCACCGCCTAACGCTGCGGGGCGCGGGCAGCGCGGCTAGGCGCCATCCACCCTCACCCCGCGACAAGCGCGAGCCGCTGCAAGGGTCATAAGCCACGCCGTAGCAACGGCGCCACACACCTGGCAGGAACAGGCAAACATGTGGGCCGCGCTCACGGTGGCGCGGGAGTTGCTGCGGTGCCGACTGATGGAGAGCGGTCGGGATGCACTGCTGGAACGCGTTGCTGAGCTGCTGGATGCAGCGGCGTCGGGAGCGCCGCCCTTCTGCTATCTGCTTCCTTCTCGGGCCGCTATTGGATCTCACAGCGGACCTCGCTGCAACCATGCGCCCTCGGGTGCGCCAGGGGGCTTCATCGACACCGGGACGGCCGGTGGCGCCGGAGGCCCCGTTGCCCCCACGCCGCCTCCGATGAGCATGGGCACAAGCGTAGCCTCCCATGGTCCCAGCGAGGCGAAGCGCTATCATCCTCAGGACGTTGCGCTGGGCCGGGCAACGTGGAGTGTGGGGCACTACGGTGAGGTGTTTGGGGTAACAGCCCCGGAAGCCTATGTGCCCCGCATGATGGACCAGGAGTACACGCCGGAGGACGACCCTGGCTCGTTCCTCGGGCCAGGTTGGGAGGAGGAGGCATTAGGAGCTGAAGCCTTCCAGGAGCCGCCGGAGAGCCCCGCCAACCGTGCCATCAACAACAGATACAGGGTACCACTAATCCCTCAGGAGCAAGCTTATGCTAACCATGGGTCGCAGGAGAATCAAGTCACCATAGCGGCAGGCGGCCCTAGCTCGACGACCTCCCTCCCGCCAGGGGGATCGCGCTGGGGGCCGCAGGAGAGAAGTCGGGAGCCAGATCCCTTCCCGCGTCGCACAGAGCAAGGTCCCCCCCCCCCCGGAGGTAGGCCCTCTGCTGGGGAGGTGCTGAAAAGCCTACCCCCGGCAGAGGACCCGTGGTCGTCGAGGGCGCCGCTGGCGTCCCCTTTCCTCCTTTGTGTCGTCCTGGTTGCCGATCGGCCCAAAGGTGGTCGAGGGCGGCGCAAGGCGGGGCCCTCGCCTGGTGATATGAAGCAAGGCCGGTTCCTGTGAAGAAGGCCTAGTGCCTGTGAAGATCGCCGCCCGTGACACTCTCACGTAATAATGAGTGGGGCTGTACACGCCCCTGAGTCTCCGGAGAGCCGCCCTCGGGCCTCGGGGGCTCCCTCCCACACCTAGTGGCAGCACTTAGCTCCGCGCTGGTGAGAAGGCTTGAAGACAAGAAGACTAGACTAGGTGCCGGACGCGGCCATTTGCTTTGGATCCCTTTTTCTGTAGCCTTGCCTTCTGGATTTGGATTTAAGATGAAGTTGAATTTTTATCGATGCGCACGGGGGTGCCTTTTCTCGTTCAAGCGCTTTCTTGCCATCTGGTTCTTGCCTTGTTCTGAAGCTCGCGCTCGCTGCCTCCCCCTCGCGGGCCCCTCGCGAGCGGGGTTGGGCGTGGCACACGCACCGCACGCGCCGGTCGGTGCTAGGTCCTCACGAGGCCCTCTCGGGCGGGTCAGCAGACCCTTCAGGAGCTCCGCGGCAACTCTCGACCTTACAATCCGATTCGGGGCCCGCCCCAGCTGAGGTAAGCCGCAGCGGCAAAACTTGCCGCCAGACTCATGGATCCACGAAGGTGCACACTCGGCTTGGCATAAAAAAGTAAAAATTGCGATTTTTTTTACATGAGGGGCTCCCCCTCTCAAAATTCTCTCACAATCTTCAGGGGCCACGCCCGAGTTTTTGCATACAGGATAAAACAATCAAGGAACAAGGGATCAGCCGGATATGTCGCTCGCCGCGTCCTCCACGTCGTCTTCAGACGCGTCGCTGGCGTCGCTGTCACCATCATTGGCGTCGCCTCCACCTTTACCAACATCGGCATCACCATCGTCAACCACGTCGCCTTCGTCTGCAGCAACCACCACCGCATCGTCTTCAGAGGCGAAGGCTCTGACCAGCGCATCCACGTTGTCCGCCACCCACCGCGCCAGGTCGCCACACATGGCCTGCAGTATGGGGGAAATGG
Source organism: Triticum aestivum (assembly GCF_018294505.1). Classification (NCBI taxonomy): domain Eukaryota; kingdom Viridiplantae; phylum Streptophyta; class Magnoliopsida; order Poales; family Poaceae; genus Triticum; species Triticum aestivum. The sequence continues at coordinate 408,451,993 of NC_057814.1, read as the reverse complement.
CGGCGTCGAAGTCGAAGTCGGGGAAGGTGTTCCGGAGATGGCTGAAGACACGGGAGAACGCGTGCCCGAGCAGGCCCCGGCTTCTCTCTTCCACAAGCTGGCGAGCTCTATTGGACCGAGCTTCCAGGCGCGTCACCACATCAGCAAAGAAGCGCAGATGACTGGCGTAGTCATTCGAGTGTGGGTGTGGAGCATTCTCATCGCAGACATGGCCCAACGCCGCATTGGCCCTGACCCTGAGGTCCTGGAGCATGGGGGCGTGCTCACGCTCCAGCGTCCGCCGCTGAAGCACTTCCTCCTGACTCTGTCGCGCAACGGACTCGGCGTCGTCTACCCGCTTCTGAAGAGAGAGCAGCTCGGCACGGGCGGAGGCCAATTCCGCCTGCACTGTGACTAGGGCGGCCGTCGTAGCCTCCTCGCACCTCTCCACTTCAGCCACCTTGGGCCTGAGGGCGGCGGCCCTACCCGCATCCTCCGTCCCCGCAAGCTTCAACCTTAAGTCATACCTACCCTCAAGATCCGAGCGAGCCTCGGCTACCCGGCGATCAACCTCCTCCTGAGCCTTGGCCTCGCGTGCGCCAACGACATCTTCCGCTTGGGCAACTTGGCGCTCCCTCATCTCCAGCTGCTCAAGCTCAAGGCTACGCTCCACGGCCTCTAGAGCCAACGCCTCCTCGCGCCTTCGGATCTCTTCCTCCTCGATGGGCGTCCCCCTCAACGACGCAAGGGCGGCTTTGCGCGCCTCCACCTGCTGCTCCAGGGACGCACTCCAGGCCTGGAGCTCCCACGCACGCTTCTCCGCAGCCTCACGACGGCGGTCGGCCTCGCGAGCCTCCTCTAGAGCTCGGGAGCAAGATTCTCGAGAAACCTTGAGGGACGCCTCGGACTTCGTGTTATCAAGATCATGTTGGTAGCGGCCAAGGTTGATGGCCACCTTCAGCTTACGCCGTTCCTCCACCAACCGAAGACCCTCAGCCTCAAGGCGCACATCGACACCTGCGAGTTCTTCACCAAGTCGGCTCATCGCGCTCATCGCCTCCTGGAAGAGCTCATGACGAACGACGCTCCGCCCGTGCTCGAACTCCAGCGCACGGCCGACCTCGTCCTCCGCCACAGGGGCTGCAGGCGGGACGTGAAGTGGCACGCCCTCTCTCAGCTGGTGGCTGGGGGCTGGTGCCGCCCCAGGCGCCAGCCCGGCCTCACGAGGGGCCCCGGCCAGCGGGGCCCGCTGCTTGAAGAGGAACTGAAGACCGAGGCCAACCAGCTGCTGTCCATGACCAGAGGAGGAGTCCGGGGCACGCCCGCCAAGCTCCAAGCCAGGCCATGGAGGAAGGCCGACGGGGCCGCAGATTCGGAGCGCCACGAAGGCGAGCGTACCTCCTCGGCCGACCCTGCTCCAGGCGCAACATGCAAGCTCGGGACACTCAAGGCTGACGGGGAAGTCGAGGAAGGCGGAGGTTGCTTTTCGGGGGGTGCAGCGGCCCTGACGGAAGGAGTCCTGAAGAGCCAACATCAGGGAGGAAAGAAGCAATCAAGGAATCACAAGGTGCAGTACTTACTCGTCGACAGCGATGTACTTTCGTCGCTTCAACGGCCCAAAGATACCGCTGTCGCTCGGAGATCCTTTGCTCTTGCGGAGCTCCTCGAAGTCCACGCAAAGCCACCCGAAGCGCTGGACGTGGCGGCCAGCACGGGGTGCAGCCGGAGAAGTGCTCGAGAGGACAACTTCGGGGGTGCCTGGCTGCTGAGAACAGTCGGGCGCCGTCTCATCGCGACCTCCCGGGGCCTCCGGAGTTTCAGCCTCGGGAGTCACGTGCCGCATCGTCTCAGCAACCGACATCCCAGAGAAAGAATCACGGGTCCCTGAGGACGACGCCCCAGGAGCCCCCGGCGGCATCTGCACATCAACACTCGTGCCGCCAGCCTCCGGCGGCGCTCGCCCCCCTGCATCCACATTCGGGGCGAGCTTGGTGCCAGCGACAAAGAAGGGAACCACGTTGACAGGGTTCTCGCGGGACCCCACCAGGCCGTCCGGACGCAGCCCCCACTCATCAAAGGAAGGCATGCTCTCTGCAAATTCAGCCTTGTTCATGCATCGGTACAGCAGATAGCTCTTCCCAGGCATGTCGTCCGGCGAAGGGACACCTGTCAGGACCTCGAGCACCGTTTGCCGCGTCTTAAGAGGGAGCCCGGACTCCTGAAACCTCATATGGTCTTGGCTGCTGAGCAAGGTCCACATCGGGCGAGAATGGCGCTGAAGTGGAGCGACTCGGCGCTTGACGAACTCCTTCACCACCATAGGCGCGGTCACGCCGCTGTCCTTCAGCCTCCTCAGCCTGAGCCAGACAGGGACAAGACGGGGGCTCGTGAGCCTCTCGTGGCCCCAGCCGGAGTTGGGAACGACAGACACTGACGGAGAATGGAGCAGAGGGCTAAGCACCCCAGCGTCGACGAATACCCACCATGTCCGAAACTCGCTCGAGGATGGAGGAAGCTCGAAGTCGATCCCCGCGCCCGCAGTCGCGGCCACGACCTAGAATCTCATGCACCCCAAGCTTTGCCGAGGATCCATCAGGTGCAATCAGAAGAAATGACGAAGAAGGGCCACGGAAGGAGCAATGCCCACCATGGCCTCGCACGCAAAGGCGAAGATGGCAAGGAGAGTCACGGATTGGGGGTCAAGATGCAGCATGTGGATCTGGTAATGTTCAAGCACCGCGTTGAAGAAGGCGGAGAAAGGGGGAATCAGACCGGCCCAAAGGGCATCGATGAAGATTGGGACCTCGGTGGCTTCCCGGGCAATGCGAGCGCGAGACGCAGGCCAAGCCGCCGTCTCCCCCCACTCATTGAAACTGGTGGCGAGCATGGGACGCACATTGTCCATGGCCTCGTCGTTGAGTACCAAGGATCGGCCGACTGCCGGCTCGGCGGCTGGAGGTGCACCTGGCGAAGACAGAGGCTTCTTCCCCTTGTCCGCTTGTTTCGGCGCCATGGCGATGAAGCCGGCAGAGTGCAGGTTAGATTGGACAGGAGGAGCAGAGTCTCGAGGAAGCAGAGGGATTGGGGAGGCAAGGCGTGGGCGATGGAAGAATGACTGTGTAAGTTGCGGGGGCCGCATAGCCAGGCGGACTCCAAGGCAGCGTGGGGAAGCGGAGACCCCCACGTCCAATCAACCGCCACGCGTCGACCAAGGCCGCAGGCTTTTGGGGCCCGCGGCGCTCCGCACTCAACCTTTGGCTTCGCCTCGAAGCCAATCCCGAGCGCGCCTTGGGCCCGGGGCTACTGTCGGCGTTCTGGGAACGGGGGTCCCCAGACTTGCCTGCCTGCGGCCCACGGCGTGGCTGTGCTAGCAGGCCTGTACGGCCCATCTTCATCAACAAGGCACTCAAGACCCTCGCGAGGCGAACGACACAAGACCTCCTCAGGAGCGGCCTCACCAGGTTGCCTCGTGAGGAGTGGAGAGATCAAGGCAGGGCAAACCTCGCGAGGTTCTCGTGACGTGAGCCATGACGATCGAGGCCAGGCGGGCGCCAGCGCACGCAGTGTCCTTGTTTCCCCTTTGGTGCTAAGGAGGCAAGCGCAAGCGCGGAGTACCGAGGCATCAAGCAAAGGTTTCCATATCGGTGCAACGAGACCGAGACCAGCAGGACGGCAAGACGGAGGTCACCATGGAGCCCAAGACGGCGTCACCACCAGAGCCTTTTGCAGGCGAAGACCGCTTTTGTCAGGATAAGTTGTACTAGCTGTCCCCTTTCAAATTGGCCGTTGTTGGCTCCCTTCCCGCTCAATATTTGGGGAGAGGACCAGGGCCTATATACGTAGAGCTAGCCACCACCGTAGGGGATAACTCATTCATAGGCATCTCACCCAATCCTTAGCCACACACCGAGCACAAGAACGCCTCAACCTCAGGAGGCAGTTCTTCCCCTTGTACTGTTCATCATCAGCCCAAGAGGCAATCCACCACCACCACACTAGAGTAGGGTATTACACCACAATGGTGGCCCGAACCAGTATAAACCTTGTGTCTTTTGTGTTGCGAGTTCGTCTGCGAGATCTTAGCGAGCTAGGGCGTGGATCGGTAGGGAGGAAATCTTCGCGCGCACCCCAGTGTTCGAACCTTGAGGGTTTTGCCGGAACCCGTGATCCGAAAGTTGATATCCAAGATAAATCATTATCCACTCCTAGCTACTTATGCATGGAATGAGAAACTATAATCTCTAATTGTCATTGCAAACATGTTTAATCATAATGGACTGAATCATGGATACTAGGTTAAACATATTTACACAAACAGAACAAGTCGAGTTCATACCCGTTTCTCTCTGCCACGACCAGTTCATCGAATATCATCATTATTGCCTTTCACTTGCATGACCGAAAAATGTGAAAATAATAGTGCAAGAGTGCCATGGACTAAGCTGGAATCTGCAAACATTTTATTCAACAGGAGAGGACAAGGTAAAATGGGCTCTTTATTAGATCAACAGTTATTATGAGAGCCACTCAACATTTTCATCGTGGTCTTCTCCTTGGTACGACTCGAATAAAAAGAAAATAAAGACAGAGAAACACACTGAATATTTTTGGAGTTTCTGGTTTTCTTGAACAAGCAAATAAAAGGGAGAAGCAAAAACGAGAAAAACTATTTACACGGGAAAGCTCCCAACAAGCAAAAAGAAGAACAAGGGAATCTTTTTGGGTTTTCTTTTTAGTATTACAACTAAGCATGCATAAAAAGTAAACTAACTACAACTAAATTTTTTTGGGTTTTCTAAAGTTTTTCAAACACACAAGAAGAAAGCAAGAAAATAAATCTAAAAATGGATAATACAATGAAAAAGTGTGAACACCGACAAATGGAATGAAATGTGTGAACATGAATGTAATGTCGGTGAGAAACACGTACTCCCCCAAGATTTGGCTTTTGGCCTAACTTGGTAATCGATCAGTAGCCTGGATAGTAGTTGGGGTACTGAGGAGCGGGCATCCACTCATCCCATTGCTGAGGCTCCTCCACTGCTGCAGTCTGGTCGTTCCGGTAGGCGATGATATCTGCAGGCATAATCCTATATCTGCCCCTGGCAACAGGATCAAACAAAGCAGGAGTAGGCAATGGAATAATATCACGAGTTTCAATGCTAAAAACCAGGTTATAAGGAATAGGAATGTTAGGAGAATCGACATCGATAAAATGGTGGTGATCCATGGTTGTGCGGTCTAGGTAAACCTTGGTCAGAGGGTAATCATGAGGGCGTATCTCAACATTAAGGTGAGCCGCCAAACGAGTAGCAAAAATCTCGCCATGTATTTTACCCTTGGACTTATTAATGTGGAGGCGACGAGCTACAATAGCTCCCAAGCTATAAGTGTTGTCGCCCTCTAGTGCACGACGTAAAACAACAAGGTCTGGTGAACTGAGTGCACCCACCTTCTCTCTAGCAAGCAAGCATTTTGCAATGAAAAGAGCAAAGTAATGAACATCAGGAAAATGCAAGCCAGCGGCAGTGATAGCTGACACCCCTCTCTCATCTCCCACTGTCAAGGTCCGATAAAAGGCCTCAAACTCTGCCGGCCTAGGCTCAGCTAAGCTCCCGTCAGAAGGGATCATGCATATGTTACAAAATTCAGTAAGTGGTATCTGACGGGTTTCAGCATATAAATTAAACTGCACCTCAGGGGTATTATTCCTAGGAAAGAAAGTAAAACTTTGAACAAAGATGTTTGTGAGGATTTGATGCTGTTCACACTCATCTGCGATGAAGTCGGTGGGGCTGGCATTAGCAGCATATTGTGTGAACTTCTGAAGGATTCCAGCCTCTTCCCTGAACTGGGTATGCGGCCATTCGCACGGTCGTACCTCCGCCAACCTCTGAGGATGGAGATCACTGTCAGAAGACTCCCCAATAACACCCTTGGAGTTCTTCTTAGAAGCAAACTTCCTAAAGATATTCATCTTTTTCCTATGAACAAAAATTCTGAAATTTTTAGTCCACAAATTTTTCTCAACAAAACTTCACAAAATTGATATCAACTACTCATAGGGATACATAGAGGCCATAGCAAGCATTCAAACTACTTAGAACTCTAAGAATGCAACATGCAAGCTCATCTATAGCAGCACCAAGAGTATCTAATTATTCAAAATATAAACCACTAAAACAAAAACTAATTGGACAAATGGTGGAGTCACATACCAAGCAACAATCCCCCGAAACAGTTTTGAAAACGGAGCTTCGAGCAAAGAGATCAAAATCCGCGGGTTTGAGAGCAAGAACACGGGAGAGAGAGCAATAGAGAATTTTTTCTGGAGGTAAGTGATGATGTGGTGTGAAGGGATAAGTGAGGGGGCCACGTGGGGACCACAACCCACCAGGGCGCACTTGCGGGTCCTGGCGCGCCCAGGTGGGTTGTGCCCACCTGGTGCACCTCCCTCTGGTATTATTTGCACCAGAAATTCTTAAATATTCAGAAAAAAATCATATTAAATTTTCAGAGCATTTTGAGAACTTTTATTTTTGGGTCATTTTTTTATTGCACGGGAAATTCAGAAAACGGACAAAACATAGCATTTTATTTTATTTAACTAATCTATCCCTAATAATAAAGGGGCTATTGCTTCTTACCCCTAACTTTTCGTCCATACCTAGATAATTTTCGTACGTCGTCGTTCGATTGAACCAGCCAAAAATTCGTCCGCTGTTATACCCGATATATGCCACACCAGTTAGCATGGGCCTCGGCCCATCAAATAAATCCACCAAACGAAGTCCAGATGGGCCTCCTAGAAGATAATCAACCACCCAGCAAAAAAGAGAGACGACCAATAAAAGGTGTCGGGGACATGCACAGCTCTCTGTGGGAGCTGGTGGCTGGGACGTGATTGTAGGATTTGCATGGCTCTGACTGACTCTAATTAAATTGCTTTCAGGATATGCTGCTAAGTAAATAGCTCGCGGGATGTGCTGCCCTGGACCGGCTGCCTGTGAGGAGGAAAAAATCAACAAGCAAAGAGCCATATACGTATAAGAAAAAAAATCCGCTGCACAGGACCAGACGCTAAATACTCATCAGTTTCTTTTTTGAACATCAGTACAGACACAAGCGCTCATATATACGCGCATATGAACGCATACACGCACACCCTACCCCTATGAGTACCTCCGAAAGACTGAGTCGATATATCATCTTAAGATTTACGAAGTCACTGTAGGCGCCTCATCGTCGACGGGAACGTCTCCTCCCACTGAATGCGCGTCGCCGGTAATTCTGAAATAAATCCAAAAATAAATGCGAGCACCAGAATTTGGACCCTGGTGGGCTGGGGATACCACAGTCCCTCTAACCATCCAACCACAGATTGGTTCGCTTCATTATGGTACTAAGTAAATACTCATCAGTTGATTATATTCCGTGTAATCTCTTCATTATGCAGCGTGCTTCCATAAGTTAATCATATTATGCATTTTTTAAAATTTCTTCATTAATTCTGTAATGTATCTCTCCATACACAAACAAAAAAAATACTTTCTCAAAAGTTTAAATTAAGTACAAAAGTATTGAAAAATCTCACACGCATCTTGCACAAGGAGACTAAATGGCCGAGTACGCAATATCAAATGGAAGGTATAAAGGAACAAATTAATTTGGTTGAGTCACCAGCTTGAACAACGAGTACTTATTTCATAAAACAAAAACAAGACAACCCCACCCCCCCCCTCTCCTCAAAGAAAGAGACGTGGACTGATTGTGCCCTTTAATCATGGTTATTACTGTGTTAGGAACATGTGGTATTCTTTTTCTCCCGTTGCAACGCACGGGCTCTTTTGCTAGTAAAAACAGAAAACAAAAAGTAGGGACAGAAGGTATGCTTACTAAATTCATCAACTTCATACCTCTCAAAAATGATTCATTAATAAGGTTGATCAGGTCTTATTAACAACCACTTTCGATTAGCATGAAACCGAAGAACTTTCGTAATTCACTAAGTTACCTCAACGAGGATGTGAATGTCCCCAACAATAAGCATTTCATATTTCTTTTTGATGGTAGGTAGAGGTATTTGAAAACTTCCAATAGTGATGGTCGGAGATTTTTCAATAACATTAATACCATTCACTTGGAGTTGTTTCTTCGAAAAGTGCACCGTATGCTCATTACCATTGATATGAAAAGTGACCTTGCTTTTATTGCAATCAATAACAACCCCTGCAGTATTCAAGAAGGGTCTACCAAGGATAATCGACATGTTGTCGTCCTCGGGCATCTCAAGTACAACAAAGTCAGTCAAAATAGTAACATTAGCAACAACAACGGGCACATCCTCACAGATACCGATAGGTATGGCAGTTCATTTGTCAGCCATTTGCAAAGATATCTCAGTAGGTGTGAGTTTATTCAAATCAAGTCTTTTGTATAAAGAGAAAGGCATAACACTAACACCAGCTCCTAAATCACAGAAGGCAGTTTTAACATAATTCTTTTTGATGGAGCAAGGTATAGTTGGTATTCCCGGATTTCCAAGTTTTTTAGGTACTCCATTCTTAAAAGTATAATTAGCAAGCATAGTGAAGATTTCAGCTTCCGGTATTTTTCTCTTATTGGTGATGCTGTCTTTCATATACTTTGCATAAGGAGGCATTTTCAAGATATCAGTCAAGCGAGTACGCAAAAAGACTGGCCACAGCATTTCAGCAATGCGTTCACATTCTTCGTCATCTCTCTTTTTAGTTGACTTAGGTGGAAAAGGCATAGGTTTTTGAACCCATGGTTCTCTTTCTTTACCATGTTTTCTAGCCACAAAGTCTCTTTTATCATATCTTTTATTCTTAGGTTGTGGGTTATCAAGGTCAACAGGTGGTTCTATCCCAACATAATTGTCTGGCTCTTTATTATTTGTTTGAGTATCTTCAAGAACCTCATCATTATCTTTTTCATTACCAGAAGGTGAGTGTTCATTACCAAACTGAGTTTCAGCATCGGAGATAGAAGTTTCATTATCATTATCAGGAGGTTTTTCTATTTCAGGTTCACTAGAAGCATGCAAAGTCCTATCATTCTTCTTCTTCTTTTTCTTTCTAGAAGGACTAGGTGCATCAGTGTTATTTCTTTGTGAATCTTGTTCAATTCTTTTTGGGTGTCCCTCGGGATAAAGTGGTTCCTGAGTCATTTTACCTCCTCTAGTTGCAACTCTAACAGCAAAGTCATGTTTATTATTGTTCATTTCATCAAGCAATTCTCTTTGTGATTTAGCAACTTGTTCTAACTAAGTTTGAACCACAGAAGCATGCTTTCCAACACCTCTAACATTATTTGAGTTTCTATATAACAAGTCACTCAAGCGAGCAATCATATCAGAATTATATTTCAATTGTTTCACAACATTTGCATTGAAGTGATCTTGTTTTCTAATTTAGTTTTCAACTCATAAAGGCATTGGCTAGGATGCATATCGTGAGGGTTGTCATTATCACTGAACTTCATTAGAGAATTTACCTCTACCACCTTAGGTGGTGGTGGTGTATTAAGCCCATGTATTTCTTAAATAGGAGGTAAATTTTTAACATCCTCAGCTTTAATACATTTTTCCTTCATAGATTTCTTTGCCTCTTCATATTTTCAGGACTGAGATATAATATACCCCTCTTCTTCGGAGTGGGTTTAGGTGGTGGTTCAGGAAGAGTCCAATCATCATAAATTTTCAATATATTATTCAATAATTCTTCAGCTTGTCCAACAGTTCGTTCCCTGAAAACACAACCAGCACAACTATCTAGGAAGTCCCTAGAAGCATCGGTTAGTCTATTATAGAAGATATCAAGTATTTCATTTTTCTGAAGAGGATGATCAGGCAAAGCATTAAGTAACTAGCTAAGCCTCCCCCAATCTTGTGGGAGACTCTCTTCTTTAGTTTGCACAAACTTAAATATTTCCTGCAAAGCAGCATGTTTCTAATGAGCAGGGAAATATTTTTCAGAGAAGTAATAAATCATATCCTCGGGACTACGCACACAACCAGGAGCAAGAGTATTGTACCAAGCTTTAGCATCATCCTTGAATGAGAACGGAAATAATTTGAGAATAAAGTAATAGTGAGTTTTCTCATCATGAGTAAAAAGGGTGGCTATGTCATTCAACTTAGTAAGATGTGCCACAACAGTTTCAGTTTCATAACCATGGAAAGGATAAGATTCAACCAAAGTAAGTAACTCTGGGTCGACAGAGAATTCATAATCCTTATCATCAATAAAGATAGGTGAAGTAGCAAACTTAGGATCATATTTCATTCTAGCATTCAGAGATTTTTCTTTATACTTGCATAATAATTTCTCTAGATCATCTCTATCCTTACAAGCAAGAATATCTCTAGTTGTCTCCTCATTCATAACATAACCTTCTGGTACCTTAGGCAATTCATATCTAGGAAGACTAGTTCTAGCAGGTGTTTTAGGAGTTTCAGCTTCAAGCTCATCATCAGATTCAACAACATCATGTTGTATTACTCTAGCAATTTGTTCATCAAGAAATTCACCAAGTGGCACATCATCATTATCAAGCAAGGTACTAGCATCATCATAAGCATTATCCATAGCAGAAGTAGCATCATCAATAACTTGCGACATATCAGAATTGATAGCATGTGGTGGTGTTGCAAGTTTACTTATAACAGAAGGTGAATCTAAAGCAGAACTGGATGGTAGTTCCTTACCTCCCCTCGTCTTAGAGGGATAAATCTTAGTCTTAGCATCCTTCAGATTCTTCATAGTGATAAATTGATAATAATCCCAAGTGACTCAACAAATATAGATATGCTCCCCGGCAACGGTGCCAGAAAAAGGTCTTCATAACCCACAAGTATAGGGGATCGCAACAGTTTTCGAGGGTAGAGTATTCAACCCAAATTTATAGATTCGACACAAGGGGGGGCCAAAGAATATTTGAAGGTATTAGCAACTGAGTTGTCAATTCAACCACACCTGGAGATTAATTATCTACAGCAAGGTGATCAGTAGCAAAGTAGTATGATAGTTTTGATAATAGTAGCAGCAGCAGCGGTAACGGTAACAGTGATTGCAGTAATTTTGTAGAAAGTGCAATAGTAACAGCAGCAGTAGTAACTTAGTAGAAACAATATAAAATAAATTCGTAGGCATTGGATCGGTGACTTGTTGGATGATATTCATCACGAGACAGTTATAATCTAGGGCGATACGGCACTAGCTCCAGTTCGTCAATATAATGTAGGCATGTATTCCGTAAATAGTCATACGTGCTTATGGAAAGAACTTGCATGACATCTTTTGTCCTACCCTCCCGTGGCAGCGGGGTCCATATTGGAAACTAAGGGATATTAAGGCCTCCTTTTAATAGAGAACCGGAACAAAGCATTAACACATAGTGAATACATGAACTCCTCAAACTACGGGCATCACTGGGAGTGGTCCCGACTATTGTCACTCCGGGGTTGCCGGGTCATAACACGTAGTAGGTGACTATAACTTGCAAGATCGGATCTAGAACATGGATATAATGATGATAACATAAATGGTTCAGATCTGAGTTCATGGCACCCGGGCCCAATGTGCCAAGCATTAAGCATGGCAAAGTCATAGCAACATCAATCTTAGAACATAGTGGATACTAGGGATCAAGCCCTAACAAAACTAACTCGATTATATGATGAATCTCATCCAACTCCTCACCGGCCAGCGAGCCTACGAAGGAATTACTCACTCCTGGTGGGGAGCATCATGTAATTGGCGATGGAGAAGGGTTGGTGATGATGAAGAACGAAGACCCCCCCCCCCTCTCCGGAGCCCCAAACAGACTCCAGATCTGGCCTCCTGATGAAGAACAGGAGGTGACGGAGGCTCCGTCTCGTGGATCGCCATAATTCTTTCTCCTGATTTTTTTTGGAAAAATAGGATTTTATAGCGTCGGTTTCAGGGTCTGCGGGGCCACCAGGTGGGGACAACGCACCTGGGCGTGCCAGGAGGGGGGCGCACCCTAGTGGGTTGTGCCCACCCAGGTGCCCCCCTCTGGTGGGTCTTGGCTCCAGAAATTCTTATTTATTGTATAAAAAATCCTTGCAAAGTTTCGTTCTATTCTGAGAACTTTTATTTCTGCACAAAAATAACACCATGGTAGTTCTGCTGAAAATAGCGTCAGTCCGAGGTTAGTTTCATTCAAATCATGCAAATTAGAGTCCAAAATAAGAGGAAAAAAGTTAGGAAAAGTAGATACGTTGGAGACGTATCAGGTGCCGGCATGAACTTTGGGCGACGGCATGGCCGCTGGCATGATCTACAGCCGCGGGCCTTTTCAAATTTGTGCACGGACATGAAATGGATCGCGGGCGTTGGGTGTACTACTGACCCAAATGATAAACAGGGCGGACACCGAGCAGGCGGCCGACCCAAACGGACAAAAAGCGGACAAAAGCGTCGTCCGTTTGGGTCGGCGCGTTTGAGTTGCTCTAAGAGCATCTACAACCGGACTCAGCAAATCCGACCCCTCAAACGTCTGCGAACACGACCGGGCGCATCCGCGGACACTGACCGGTCACACCAAAATTTTTTCATTCTACAATGAGACACCTCAAATTAGAAACCTCATATCCACGTTATTACATGCAACGTCCGGTTCCTCCGTGCCCATGTCTGGCAGCCGGCTGCACTCCCCAGAGTGTTTGTCTGGTTGCCGGCAAGGTAGAGTAGGGCATGGGACACGAGCCGGCTCACGGGACTCAAGGTGCCGCCGTGTCCCATGCCCTACTCTTTCTCGTTGGAGCCCGGAACCCGAACGGTGTCGGTGGACGTTAGATCGATTATGGATCCGTCTTGGGATGAGTCGCGACATCCACCACGACGCGGTTGCGGCGCTCGGACCGGTGCACCATACGAGGCGCCGGAAAATGCAACTCCGCCTCGCAGACGTTTACCGCCGTGAGGGCTGCCGCCGCCTCCCGCGCCCGCTGCCTCAAACTGCGGGCACACCGCGCCCTTTTTGCATCGGATGATTCCCATGGTGCGTCTATGGCCTCAAAGTGCCAATGGAGGGGTTGCGCGTCCACCACCGCGTTCGGATGACAGACTGTGAGGCAGCAAAGGCACACATGGCGCCAGATCCATGCACCATTTGGGTGGATGCAATGGATTCGCGATGGAAGGAGTCCGAGCGCTGCCTCGCACGGGAGCGGCAGCGCGCAAGCCGGGCGGCTATGTCCTCCTCAAGGCCCGTGGGATGAGCTCGGGGTTGACGGATCTGGACGTGAAGGACTCGGATGCGCTTCCCTCCATGCTAGAGACGGTTGGAGATCGCCAGACGGGAGCTTGGGTGGCGGAGGGGAGTGGAATGAAGTGGCTAGAGTTTGGTCCAACGAGCAGATGGGAAGGAATATATGTGGGTTCGGGTGGGCCAGTGTGGTCTGGGTCCGACGTGGCAGGCGCGCCCGCGCACCCCCATATCCACCCCATATTTGGCGTAGATATGAGGGGTGCCGGTTAGCCCATGCATTTGTGGCTCGTTTGAGGCGCTCGTCTGGGTCGAATTTTCATGACCGGTCAATGACCAGGCCTTTCGCCTTTCGCCTGGGAATTTGAGACGGATTTGGAGCATCGCTATAGATGCTCTAAATAAGTACACTTATATTGGGACGGAGGGAGTATTCATTAAGTTATTTTGGATCATCATCTTCTTACCATCTCCTATCGTCTTTCTGTAGAGATGCAGAGATCTCACTTACATTAACAAGAATGACACGCGTTTAGGTTTGTTCATCGATCCTAGCTGCTGGAGATAGTTAGATAGGCCACGAGGGCTATACAATATGATTACTACTCAGGGAGGATGTCGGCCAATCCTAACGTGCCCGCCCTAGCCCATAAGCGAGCCTTATCCTTAATGAGCGAGAGCATCGAGCAACTGATGGGGCCATGCCATCAAAGATGTAGTTGTTGCGATGCCACCAGAGGATCCAAGCAGTTAGCAACAGCAGGGAGGAGACACCTCGGCAGGAGGAGGGAGCATTCGACAAGGTGTTAGCCCACCATGTCTAGAACAGGACATCCAGGTGAGGCATTGCAGCGGTGGATCGACACTAAGAGAGGACCTCGTGCCAAATCTGATGAGAGAACGAACATCCAACAAGGAGATGTTGCATGCACTCCGGCTCCTGTTCGCATAGGAGACAACGAGGTGCGTGAGGAATGCCGCGTCGGGCGAGGTGGTCGGCGATCCAGCATCTGTCCTATAGGCCAAGCCATACACAAACCTTGATGCGAAGGGGAACCCATGTTCTCCAGGTTAGCCGCTAGTTCACATCCGGAAGCGAGCCGTGGAACATGGCCAAGTACACTCCGATCTTACTCCAGCGCCAAACGAACTAGTCTGGACTAGTGGAGATCGAGGATGGTGCAACGTAGCAATCACTAGAGGTCGACATATTGCACTAGGGCGGCATGCCTTAGGGTGTTGTGGATGTCTTACACCCAGGACTAGAGGTGGAGACCATCATGAATAGTCATCGTCTTGCAGTGATGCTTAGGGACTAGAGCATACACGAGAGGTGCTAGGTCGGTGATGCAGCGACCATCAACCCAATGGTCGGACCAGAAGAGCAATTTTTTCCATCGCCAAGTTGCCAGGAAGTAGAGGCACGAACAATCGCCTGGACCTCAGGGTCACAAGGTAGGGGTAGGTGGCTCCATGTTCAGCATGGGTCGGTGCGTTGGAGCCAAATCAACTGAGTGTAGGGTGAGGCCAGTGCGGTGCAAGCAACGAACACCGAGGCACCAAGCTGGAGAGGATGACAAACGCGAGCCTAGTTCACCTTGCATTGCCCACTACGCGCGTCTTTGCGGCGGACACAAAGGGAAGCATGAATCACCTGATTGGTCCTTGCAAGGATGGACTTGTTGATAGCAATGGCAATGAGGATGTGAGCTGGCATCGCACACAACACATGGCGAACCAGGAACAACCGGTCACCCAAGGATAGCATAGAGCCGCGCCAAGTAGATAATTTCTTAATGAGCTTATCTGCGAGTGGAAGGGCACAGACGTTGGAATCCTTCCCAGCGAAAGTGGGGGTCCGAGGTATTGGATTGAGAAAGCCGAGATGGTGCACGCAAGATCATTGCGGATGGTGTCGATGTGCTCGCCAGTGCATCAAATCGAGGTGGCTGAGCACTTGGCGATATTCGTGCATACCAGATGCAATCCCAAAGACACGAAGAAGCTCCTTGATGGCCGAGATGTCATGACTATCTAGATAACAAAAGACCACCGCATCGTCAGCATATAGGGAGACGCTCGAGACGATGCGTTGAGTGGTGAGATGTTGCAGCAAACCAAGCTCCACGGCGTGCTGGATAAGGGAGTTCAGGACACGAATGACCAACGTGAATAGCAATGGTGTCAAACATGCCGCCCTGCCATAGTCCACAGGCATGCGAAACCTTGGGCCTGGCACCCCTTAACGAGAACACTAGTAGATATCATGCCAAGGAGGGTGGAGATCCATTCACGCTATCACGGACCAAAGCCAAGGTGGGTAAGGACTTGCAGTAGGAACAACCAGGAGAGCGAATCGAACGCTCTAGCGATGTTGATCTTGAGCGTCACACAGTTTGCTGAACGGGCCAAAAATTGGCGTGGATGCTGTTGATACGTCTCTGTCGTATCTATAATTTTTGATTGTTTCATGCCAATGTTTTACAACTTTCATATACTTTTGGCAACATCTTATATCATTTTTGGGACTAACATATTGATCCAGTACCCAGTGTCAGTTCCTATTTGTTGCATGTTTTTTGTTTCGCAGAAAATCCATATCAAACGGAGTTCAAATGCGATAAAAACTTACATAGATTTTTTTGGAATATATGTAATTTTTGGGAAAAAAGAATCAACGCGAGACGATGCCCGAGGGACCCACAAGCCCTAGGGGCGTGCCCCCTACCCCGGGCGTGCCCGGGAGGCTTGTGGCCACCCCGTAAGGCAGTTGGTGCCCTTCTTTCGCCGCAAGAAAGATAATATCCGGATAAAAATCGTGTTAAAATTTCAGCCCAATCGAGTTACTAATCTCCGGGAATTTAAGAAATGGTGAAAGACCAGAAAACGGGAACGCGGAAACAGAAGGAAACAGAGAGAGAGATCCAATCTCGGAGGGGCTCCTGCCCCTCCGCCGCCATGGAGGCCATGGACCAGAGGGGAAACCCTCCTCCCATGGACCAGAGGGGAAACCCGCCGCCATGGAGGCCAAGGAAGAAGAATAAGGGGGGGCTCTCTCCCCCTCTCTCCCGGTGGCGCCGAAACGCCGCCGGGGCCATCATCGTGACGACGATCTACACCAACAACTTTGCCGCCGTCATCACCAACTCTCTCCCCCTCTATGCAACGGTGTAACACCTCTTCTCTCTGCTGTAATCTCTACTTAAACATGATGCTCAACGCTATATATTATTTCCCAATGATGTATGGCTATCCTATGATGTTTGAGTAGATCCGTTTTGTCCTATGGGTTGATTGATGGTCGTGATTGGTTTGAGTTGTATGTCTCATTATTGGTGTTGTCCTATGGTGCTCTCCATGTCGTGCGAGCATGAGGGATCCCCGCGGTAGGGTTTGCAATATGTTCATGATTTGCTTATGGTGGGTTGCTAGAGTGACAGAAGATTAAACCCGAGTAAGTAGGTTGTTTGCGTATGGGAGTAAAGAGGACTTGATACCTTATAATGCTATGGTTGGGTTTTACCTTAATGGTCTTTAGTAGTTGTGGATGCTTGCTAGAGTTCCAATCATAAGTGCGTATGATCCAAGTAGAGAAAGTATGTTAGCTTATGCCTCTCCCTCATATAAAATTGCAATAATGATTATCGGTCTAGTTATCGATTGCCTAGGGACAAATAACTTTATTGTGACAAAAAGCTCTCTACTAAAACTAAATTAATTGTTTCTTTATCTAAACAACCACTATCTTTTATTTACGTGTTCTTTATTATCTTGCAAACCTATCCTGTTAGACCTACAAAGTACTTCTAGTTTCATACTTGTTCTAGGTAAAGTGAACGTAAAGTGTGCGTAGAGTTGTATCGGTGGTCGATAGAACTTGAGGGAATATTTGTTCTACCTTTAGCTCCTCATTAGGTTCGACACTCTTACTTATCGAAAGAGGCTACAGCTGATCCCCTATACTTGTGGGTTATCAGCTGCATCCCATGATGAACGTGCTCTGGTCCACGGAGACCACAAACCAATACACGATGTGAGTAGGAGAGAGAGCGCTTTGGCAAAGAGTTCCGCGAGGAGATGGATGAGGCTGATGGGCTAGAAATTATAGAGTGATGTACGCCTCATTGAGCCTTTGGAAGCCACCTACATTGAGGGAGTTAAACTTGTCGAAGGCGTCGCACATATCCTACTTAGTGATATCCCAACGACTCCGCAGGAACTCGGAGGTAAATCCGTCCGGGCCTAGTGCCTTGTCGGCGGGCATGGCCTTGATAGCCCGCAAAATCTTATCCTCGGAGAAGGGCTCATCCAGGCTACCCGGGTCAAAGTGGTCGGGGTACAAGCCGTCAAGCGAGAGGGAGAAAGCGCGGTCTTCCGAGGAGTCGAGGATGCCGGAGAAGTGGTTGAAGGCCGCTTGAGCGAGTGCGCCATGCTCAGAGACGGTGTGATCGCCAACCTTGAGCGAGAAAATCTGACAGTTGGAAGCGTGAATGCGGAAGAAGGAAGAGCTCGTGTCTCCATATTTTAGGTAAACGAATCGCGATCGTTCCCTGGCAATGGAGCGGCCCAAAGACGCAAGGCCGAGGTATGCTTCCTTAAACCGGCAACGAAGCCAGGCTTCGGACGAAGAGAGTGGCCGAAGATCTTGCGCGACGTCAAGGCGGGCAATGAGCTCGTGGACGACCATCAACTGCAAGGAGATATGACCGATAGATTTCGCGCTCCAGCTTGGAGATGCCTTGCTGTCACCTTGAGCCGCGCGATGATGTGCCGAAAGGGGACCGGGTCGCGCTCGATGAAGTTCCAAGCATCGAAAACCACGAGGTGGAACCCCTCCAAGTGCGGCCAAAACCTCTTGAAGTGAAATCTTTTGGTGCCCAGAGGGCACACCGCACAATCGAGAAAGACGGGGCAATGGTCCAGAGTGGCAAAAGAAAGGCATCGGAGAAGGCAGCTAGGGTGCTCCGCCTCCCAGCTCGAGGAACAAATGATGTGATCGTCACGGACTGACCTCCTGCTCGCTTGACCAAGTGTAAAACTATCTCAAGTTTTAGTTTTGTTTTAACTTCTCTATATATTCAGGCTCTAGAAAACTTTTCTATATTTTAAAAATATGCAAATACCTACAATATTGAATATATGTGGTACGGAAAACATTTCAGGATGAATATAATTTAGTGTTGCGGACCTAATTTTTTAGTAGAATTTCGAGGGCCTCAATTGGTAGGATTCTCAAAACACATGAGCAGAAAAATGGTAGGAATAGATTGTCGTGTCCTCTTATATTCTTACAACATTACAGGACTAGAGGATTTTTGGATGGAGGAGTGTTTCTAGATTTCAGTAGGTGAAAATCGCCGGAGTAGTACAGCAGCAGCTCACCAGGCTCTTCAAACTGTTTTTTCTTTTCTTTTTTTGAGACGAAGCTCTTCATCAAACTGCTAATTGCCAGGTTTTGTAGATTAACTACTAGCAACAGCCTGCACTGAATTTTCAAAGTGTGTTAAACCTTGTTTACCTGTACGCGTCGGCGTCTCCCGTTGCAACTGTGCCGACGCGGATATATATATATGTGTTGACGCGGTTGTAACGGCACGTCTTGCTGGCTCTTGGCATGTCCATCCATGAATCCAGCGATGCGCGTGTTAAAAGACGGTGTATATATCTCCGGACAACGATCAACTGTATAATAAAATGGCATGCCCTAGCAGCCGATGATGCCAATCATGCCGTCATCTCTCTTGTTCTCTTCTCAATATATCTCATAGGGGCACGTAATCAACCGGATATATATGCAAGTTGTTCGACTCTCCTGATTATTATTTTTCGTTCCTTTAATGCCGTTAGACTCCGTTTGGGTAGTGGTGGAGAACCATCGTTGTCTGAGACGTTTCAACAGCAAATTCAGTCCAGATTATTAGGTCACCTCCTATTTCGTGCTAAAGTTTGACCATTGATTTAATTAATGAAATATAAACTATATACCACAAAACTTAATATCATTGAAAACCTCTTTCGAATACAAATTCAACAATTTATTTTTTATAGTATTCACGTTATATATTGTTAGTCAAATAGGTGGTCAAAATTCGATCCAAAATACAGGGGACAATAAACCCGGACGGAGATAGTACAACTACAATACCCGACGCTGACTCGCCATGGATCTGTCTGCGGAGGCCGAATTTTTTCTAAGGTGAGGCGAACTGTCAAGTAAATAAAGATGATGCAAAGACATAATAGTCAATACACACTGCGCTGAAGCTTTCAATGACGCATCCAGTGGCACTGCCCTACGCTCCTTTCATTAAACCATCCACTGGACGTCTTAGTATAAGTACTAGATGATCCCACACGTTATTGTGAAAATGTTATGCAATATATTCAATGATAATTTGTTTGTATGGAACATGAATATTTAGAGTAATGATATGACAAGTTGAGAACTAAAACTGAAAATAAATATAATTTTTGGTGTTTGATTATTGTATAATGTAAATTCTCATGTATGTTTGCATGTTGAGGTGGCTTTTTAATATGCATGGTTTCATGTTGTGGTAGACTTTTCTCCATGCATGTTGAATGATGAGGTGGCATACTTGCATGTTGAGAGAAATAGGTTAGTGGAGGCTAGCTATTCGCCATGGATCTGTCTGCGGAGGCCGAATTTTTTCTAAGGTGGGGCGAATGTCAAGTAAATGAAAATGATGCAAAAACATAATAGCCAATACACACTGCACTGAAGCTTTCAATGACGCATCAAGTGGCAGTGCCCTACCCTCCTTTCATTAAGCCAGCCACTGGACGACTTAGTATAAGTACTAGATAATATCCCACACGTTATTGTGGAAATGTTTTGCAATGTATTCAATGATAATTTGTTTGTATGGAACATGAATATTTAGAGTAATGATATGAGAAGTTGAGAACTAAAACTCAAAATAAATATAATTTGTGGTGTTTGATTATTGTATAATGTAAATTCTCATGTATGTTTGCATGTTGAGGTGGCCTTTTAATATGCATGGTTGCATGTCGTGGTGGACTTTTCTCCATGCATGTTGAGTAATGAGGTGGCATACCTGCATGTTGAGAGAAATATGTTAGTGGGGGCTAGCTATTTAGATATTTCTAAGGTGGGGCGAATGTCAAGTAAATAAAAATGATGCAAAAACACAATAGCCAATACACACTGCACTGAAGCTTTCAATGACGCATCCAGTGGCAGTGCCCTACCCTCCTTTCATTAAGCCAGCCACTGGACGTCTTAGTATAAGTACTAGATAGTATCCCACACGTTATTGTGGAAATGTTTTGCAATGTATTTAATGATAATTTGTTTGTACGGAACATGAATATTTAGAGTAATGATATGAGAAGTTGAGAACTAAAACTCAAAATAAATATAATTTGTGGTGTTTGATTATTGTATAATGTAAATTCTCATGTATGTTTGCATGTTGAGGTGGCCTTTTAATATGCATGGTTGCATGTTGTGGTGGTCTTATCTCCATGCATGTTGAATGATGAGGTGACATACCTACATGTGGAGAGAAATATGTTAGTGGGGGCTAGCTATTTAGATATAAAATATTAGGTATGGTCACGTGGTATCCCAGGAGTAAAGAGCCGGAGGGAATGAAGGTCTGGAAGCGATTAGGCATTCTGGAACGCCCGATCTTGGGTCGTTTTGATGTGAGTCGTCCCATTTTTACTACGATCAACTTGGGCCATTGGATAAATTTCCAATTGCAACTAAATGTAAATATCATACCCCCACCATTGCATTTTGGTCATTTCAGACACAGGCTATAAAAAGGCGGTAGCTCCCGTGAAGAAAACCTAGCCGCCGCCGCCTCCCGCATTCGCGTCAGCTCGCCGACCCTTCCTGTCTTTATCCCGTCGCCCTTGCGCCGCCACTCTCTCGGCCTCGCCTCTTCCTCTCTTCATTAAGTTGCATTAAATTAATGAAGAGAGAGATGGAGGTTGTGTCTGAAGTGTCTCTTGACTATATTATATAGTGTTAAAAGTGGTGTGAACATCCGAAGTTATAGCCAAAATATACAAGTTTATGCTATGTAAGAGAAAAGGAAAAGAGAAAAATGTCTACACTAAACTGCATACATATGTTTTTTTGGAGCATGCAAATGAATACAATATTGGCCATAAAAGAATAGGTTACGACTAGTCATCAGGTTTTTTGCGACAAAGGACTAGTCCTCGGATAGTTGTCTCCGAAAAAGAAAGTCATCAAACATCCACAACATTATTTAAGAAATTCTGAAGCTTGAAAATGAGAAAACTCAACCGGGAGCATCTGTACCCACTAGTAGAAAAGAGGGCTTTGGTTCAGGTCGGGTCAGCCCATTAGTCCCGGTTCAGTCCAGAACCGGGACCCATGGGGGCACTGGTCCCGGTTCGTGAGGCCAGGGGCCTGCCGGGCCTCGTGGGGGCATTGGTCCTGGTTCGTCTGGCCCCTTTGGTCCCGGTTGGTGGGACGAACCGGGATCAATGGGCCTCGCTCCTGGCCCACCACCATTGGTCCCGGTTGGTGGCTTGAACCGGGACCACAGGCTGCCTTTAGTCCCGGTTCATGCCACGAACCGGGACCAATGAGGATCCTATATATACCCCTCGCCCGCGAGCAGAGCACTCCAGTGCTCTGTTTTTCTCTGGCCGGCGAGGGGAGGGCTTTGTGGTGCTCTAGCTCACCTCCTATGCACATGAGGTGTTCGATGAAATGCCCGAGCCACACTAGTTAAGCTTTCTCCTCTCGAAGCTCGACCTCAAAGCTCCATTTTCCTCGAGATTTGTCTAGGTTTAGCGGCCCGTCACGTCCCAATCCCGTCTTCACCGCCGTCGATCGCCCGCGCCGATCTCGTCGCCGGCACCACCGTGGTGAGCCTCTTGTTCTTATCTTCTTTCTGAAAGAAAAAAATTCTTACTTTAGATGTATGGTTTAATTAATTAGATGCTCTGGAGAGCTATATGTTGTTAGATGAGAACTATGTATGTACTTTGGTTTTAATGTGATGATGAACTTCTATTAATTTGGTCACTTAATTATCTATTCATGATGTTCTGTAATGGTTTTTGACACACTTAATTATATATAATGCACGCAGAGGAACCGGCAATGGATGTACGGTGACAGACACACCTCCGAGTACATTAAGGGCGTGCATGATTTTCTCGAAGTGGCTGAGGCAAACAAGCAGAATGGTTTTATGTGTTGTCCATGCCCTAAATGTGGGAATACGAAGTCTTACTCTGACCGGAAAATCCTTCACACCCACCTGCTTTACAAGGGTTTCATGCCACACTATAATGTTTGGACGAGGCACAGAGAAATAGGGGTTATGATGGAAGACGGCGAAGAAGAAGAGGACGATGACAACTATGTGCCCCCTGAATACGGTGATGCTGCAACGGGGGAAGCTGCTGAAGATCAAGAGGAACCAGACGATGTGCCCAATGATGCTGCAACGGGGGAAGCTGCTGAAGATCAAGAGGAACCAGTGCCCGATGATGATGATCTCCGCCGGGTCATTGTCGATGCAAGGACGCAATGCGAAAGTCAAAAGGAGAAGCTGAAGTTCGATCGCATGTTAGAGGATCACAAAAAAGGGTTGTACCCTAAATGCGAAGATGGCAACACAAAGCTCGGTACCGTACTGGAATTGCTGCAGTGGAAGGCAGAGAATGCTGTGCCTGACAAAGGATTTGAGAAGCTATTGAAAATATTGAAGAAGAAGCTTCCAAAGGATAACGAATTGCCCGATAGTACATACGCAGCAAAGAAGGTCGTATGCACTCTAGGATTGGAGGTGCAGAAGATACATGCATGCCCTAATGACTGCATCCTCTACCGCGGTGCGTACAAGGATCTGAACGCATGCCCGGTATGCGGTGCATTGCGGTATAAGATCAGACGAGATGACCCTGGTGATGTTGACGGCGAGCCCCCGGGAAGAGGGTTCCTGCGAAGGTGATGTGGTATGCTCCTATAATACCACGGTTGAAACGTCTGTTCAGAAACGAAGAGCTTGCCAAGTTGATGTGATGGCACAGTGAGGACCGTAAGAAAGACGGGAAGTTGAGAGCACCCGCTGACGGGTCGCAGTGGAGAAAAATCGAGAGAAAGTACTGGGCTGAGTTTGCAGGTGACCCAAGGAACGTATGGTTTGGTTTAAGCGCGGATGGCATTAATCCTTTCGGGGAGCAGAGCAGCAATCACAGCACCTGGCCCGTGACTCTATGTATGTATAACCTTCCTCCTTGGATGTGCATGAAGCGGAAGTTCATTATGATGCCAGTTCTCATCCAAGGCCCTAAGCAACCCAGCAACGACATTGATGTGTACCTAAGGCCATTAGTTGAAGAACTTTTACAGCTGTGGAATGGTAACGGTGTACGTACGTGGGATGAGCAAAAACAGGAGGAATTTAACCTGCACGCGTTGCTGTTTGTAACCATCAACGACTGGCCCGCTCTCAGTAACCTTTCAGGACAGACAAACAAGGGATACCACGCATGCACGCACTGTTTAGATGACACTGAAAGTATATACCTGGACAAATGCAGGAAGAATGTGTACCTGGGCCATCGTCGATTTCTTCCAACCAACCATCAATGTCGAAAGAAAGGCAAGCATTTCAAAGGCGAAGCAGATCACCAGAAGAAGCCCGCCATGCGTACCGGTGATCACGTACTTGCTATGGTCAATGATTTACACGTAATCTTTGGAAAGGGTCCCGGTGGACTAGCTGTTCCGAATGACGCTGAGGGACACGCACCCATGTGGAAGAAGAAATCTATATTTTGGGACCTACCCTACTGGAAAGAGATAGAGGTCCGCTCTTGAATCGACGTGATGCACGTGACGAAGAACCTTTGCATGAACCTGCTAGGCTTCTTGGGCGTGTATGGGAAGACAAAAGATACAACTGAGGCACGGGAGGACCTGCAACGTTTGCACGAAAAAGACGGCATGCCTCCGAAGCAGTATGAAGGTCCTGCCAGCTACGCTCTTACGAAAGAAGAGAAAGAAATCTTCTTTGAATGCCTGCTCAGTATGAAGGTCCCGACTGGCTTCTCGTCGAATATAAAGGGAATAATAAATGTGCCAGAGAAAAAGTTCCAGAACCTAAAGTCTCATGACTGCCACGTGATTATGACGCAACTGCTTCCGGTTGCATTGAGGGGGCTTCTACCGAAAAACGTCCGATTAGCCATTGTGAAGCTATGTGCATTCCTCAATGCAATCTCTGAGAAGGTGATCGATCCAGAAATCATACCAAGGCTAAGGAGTGATGTGGCACAATGTCTTGTCAGTTTCGAGCTGGTGTTCCCACCATCCTTTTTCAATATCATGACGCACGTCCTAGTTCATCTAGTCGACGAGATTGTCATTCTAGGGCCCGTATTTCTACACAATATGTTCCCCTTTGAGAGGTTCATGGGAGTCCTAAAGAAATATGTCCGTAACCGCGCTAGGCCAGAAGGAAGCATCTCCATGGGCCATCAAACAGAGGATGTCATTGGGTTTTGTGTTGACTTCATTCCTGGCCTTAAGAAGATAGATCTCCCTAAATCGCGGTATGAGGGGAGACTGACTGGAAAAGGCACGCTAGGAGCAGACTCAATAATATGCAGGGACGGGCATTCTTGGTCTCAAGCACACTACACAGTTCTACAGAACTCTACCTTGGTGACCCCGTATGTCGATGAACACAAGAACAGTCTGCGCTCCAAACACCCAGAGCAGTGCGACGACTGGATTACATGTGAACACATCAGGACTTTCAGCAGTTGGTTGGAAACACGTCTCAGAGGTGACAACACTGTTTGTGATGAGATGTACTCGTTGTCCAGGGGACCATCTTTGACTGTATTGACTTACAAAGGATACGAGATAAATGGGGATACATTTTACACGATCGCCCAAGATCAAAAGAGCACCAACCAAAACAGCGGTGTCCGCTTTGATGCAGCAACCGAGAGGGGAAAGGACACATATTATGGTTACATAGTGGACATATGGGAACTTGACTACGGACATGATTTTAAGGTCCCTTTGTTTAAGTGCAAATGGGTCAATCTGTCAGGAGGCGGGGTACAGGTAGACCCACAGTACGGAATGGCAACAGTGGATCTGAAAAATCTTGGGTACACTGACGAACCGTTCGTTCTAGCCAATGATGTGGCACAGGTTATCTATGTGAAGGACATGTCTACCAAACCGAGAAAAAGAAAAAATAAGGAAGCGAATACATCATACGATGAGCCAAAGCGCCACATAGTTCTTTCAGGAAAAAGGGACATCGTGGGAGTGGAGGGCAAGATAGACATGTCTGAAGATTATGAAAAGTTTCATGAAATTCCTCCCTTCAAAGTCAAGGCTGACCCAAGCATCCTGATAAACGATGAAGATTATTCATGGTTACGGCGCAATAAGCAAACGACACAAGCGAAGAAAAAGTGAAGACTTTCTCCCGTAACTATTATGATGATACCATGCCAACTTTGTAACAGACGATTATGATACCATGCCAACTTTGTAACAGACGAGTATAATACCTTTGGGCTGCCGAAAACTGACCTTTGGTCACGGTTGGTGGCACCAACCGGGACTAAAGGGGGCATTGGTCCCGGTTGGTGGGACGAATCGGGACCAATGCTCTTGGTATATAAGTAGCACTTAGCAATTTTGCAGAGTTCATCACCACAGTTGCCCCCGACGACGCCAAGCACATCGACGCCGCCAGGCTGCCCGCCGTCGCCCGCGCCCATCGTCGCCATCGCCCGCGCCCTCGCCCTCGCCGCGCCCTCGCCCGACGTCATCGCCGCGCGCCGTCCCTGCCCCGACGCGCGCCGCCCCTGCCCCGCCGCGCGCCGCTCCTGCCCCGACATCGTCTCCGCGCCACTCCCCGCGCCCCTGCTTGCCCCGACGCCGCCCGCCGCGCGCTCCTCCCTCTGTGAGCACCGCGCCTCTGCCGGCCCCGCCGCCGTGCTATTTTTTACATGTTTTTAGATTTTCATATATGTATGCATGTATTTTTTAGATATATGTATTTTTTTATGTATGTTCATATATGTATGTATGTATTTTTACATGTTTTTTGTATGTATGTATGTATTTTTCAATTGTAATGATGTTTTAAAAATACATATATGCAAAAGTTAGATTTTTAGAAAAGTTTTATCTATATATGTTCTCTGATTTAGTACATTTTAGGTTAGTTTCATTTTTAGAAAAGTTTTATATATTTAGGAAGAAGGAATAGAAGGAAGAAGAAGGAAGAAGAAAAAGTTTTATATATGCAAAAGTTACATTTTTAGAAAAGTTTTATATATCTAGCTAGGAAAGGAAGAAGAAGAAAAAGAATGAGAGGAAAAAGGAAAATAAGAAGAAGAAGAAAGGAGAAGAAGAGGAGAGGAAGAAGATGAGAAATTAATAAGAAGAAGAAAAAAGAAGAAAAAGAAGAGGAGAAGAAGAAAAAAAATTTCTTCTTCTCCTCTATTCCTTTCTTCTTCTCCTCTTCTTTTCTTCTTCTTTTTTTTCTTCAATCTTCTCCTCTATTAATATCTTCTTCTCCTCTTTTTATTTCTTCTTCGTCTTCTTATTTTTTATTGGATATGTCGTTGTCGATATACCCCGTGTCCCGATAACTTCAACACGAGGGGGGGTTCGACCTACCCCCTCCCCGATAACATTATTTTCCCATGTATGTATGTCGTCTTGTCGATATAACCCCCTCCCGGATAACTTTGACCGTGATAACTTATACCACGGGAGCACCCCCCGGCCCTCTCGCTCGATCAAAACTCTCGAGGACACCCAAACCCTGAAAAAAACGATGTCGGTCTCCTACCCCCTCCCGCCGCGCCCCTACCCTTGAAGCGTTGCCGAGGCCACCCCAAACCCGGAATAAGCTAGTTCTACGTTTGCACTAATATATCCACCTACTGTCATGTTTGTGTAATAATTGTCATGTTGTAATATTTGCAGAAACAATGGAGCACGGACGAGACGAGGAAGCAGAAGAGGTGTTGGGGGACATAATCTTAGCCGGAGGTGATGTCTTGTCATATCTTAATGACAATGATGGTCTGGAAGAACAGGGTGAAGAAGCAGGCTATGGTGATCGAAGAGTGGAGGAGGAAATACATGATTATGATGGCTCCGGTGACCCAATGCTGGTGCAAGAAGGAGCCCGTGGTGACGGCTCCGGTGACCGAACAGAGTCCGGCCAGGTAAATATATTAGTTAAGCCTGTGCTGACTAGCTAATTGATGCATTCATTGTTTTGGTATGTACACATATTAATTAACTCTCGCCTTTCTTCTTTTTTCTAGCCCTCCGGATCGAGCACAACTTCAGTAAAGAGACGAGGCCCGAAGAGAAAGTTGCGCTCGGATGAAAGGTTTGAGATCACAGCAATCGCGCACGACGGCCAACCGATTGAACCTATCCGGACAAAGGAAGCATTTGCTGCTCAGTGCGGGGTTCTTGTTAGGGACAAGATCCCGATCAGCATCCATCAATGGTATAAGCCTAAGAAGGAAGACCCTGAGGTGTCTTATGTCAATGATATGCAGAAAGATGATCTTTGGACTGAGCTAAAGGCAAATTTCACCCTACCGCCAGAGGAGGATCCGGAGAAGCCAGTTAAAGAGCAATTAATCAAGTCACATGCTCTTAAGAAGATGGCAGACCTATTCAGGAGGTAGAAGAATGAGCTGAAAACGTTTGTCGACAAAGAAGAGACACCAGAATTCATCGGCAAATATGAGAAGATCAGAGATCACTGGCCCGCATTTGTGGCCCACAAGACATCGGAAAAGAGTAAGAAGTTGTCAGCGACAAACAAGAAAAATGCTGCGAAGAAGAAGTTTCACCATCGCACGGGGTCAGGTGGCTACCTCAAAGCCTGGCCTAAGTGGGCCAAGGCTGAGAATGATCTGCTTGATAAAGGGATCGAACCAGAGACAATGAACTGGCTAGACCGTTGCCGGACTTGGTTCTTCGGGGCTGGCGGAACCTTGGACCCTGTATCAGGGAAGTGCGTTTGGACGGACGAGCAAATGAATATACCAGTCAAGAGGCTTCAGCACTATATTGATGCAGCGCAGCAAGGGATGTTCGTTCCAGACAGAGAGAACAACGAGCTCACAATGGCCCTCGGGAATCCTTAGCACCCTGGATGGACACGAGGCACGCCAGGCTCCGTTCCGTGGAAGGCTGGTTTTCGGGACGCAGGCGGTTATAAATGCCAGGAGAGGAGGAAAAAAGTGGAGCAGACCCAAATTCAGAAGCTGCACGAAAGGGTTCAAGCGCTAGAGGAACGAGACGTAGCTTGCAGCAAGCGACCTGCCGAAACTACCCCCGAAGCTACCCCGCCATCTCAGCGGAGAAGCAGCGTGGCTTCCACCGAGCTGCTTCAGCCGGAGCATGTCTTGACGACTCTTGCTAGCTACCCCGTGGATGCTATCACGGAGTCTCAACATTGCCACCTTATGACGCAATGGCAGAACTTCAAAGTCAAGGCGGCTGTCGGCTCTGTTCGACCTCCTGAACCCGGCGCAACTTTTCACTGTCGTCCGATTCCAGAAGGATATGCTAGGGTGATGGTGGACGAAATAACGGAGGGATTTGAGGACCTCCATCTTGACCACCCTATCGATGAAGGGCAGACTCGGCTGGGTTCTGCTCTGAAGACTCCATGCCTATGGCGGAAGGAGCTCATCAACCTTCCGAACTGGACGCCTCCGCCTCCTCCTCCTCCTCCGGCTAGTAAGGGCACTCCGCCTCCTCCTTCGCCTCCTCCTCCGGTGAGTGATCAGGGCACTCAGCCTCCTTCTCCGGTGCGTGGAGGCACTCCACCTCCTACTCCGCCTCCTCCTCCGGCGAGTGATCAGGGCACTCAGCCTCCTTCTCCGCATGCGCCGGCGCGCCCGAGTAGCCAGCCTCCTCCTTCTCCGCCTCGTCAACAAGGGCGGAAGAGACCCGCCGCCGCTCCGGCTGCTCCGGCGTGTCGTAGTCCTTCTCCTCCGCCTCGTAAGCAAGGAAAGAAGACAGTCGCAGCTGCTCCGTCTGCTCTGCCGACGTCTAGCAGTACAACCAGAGGCGGGAGGCAATACAGATTCGGTCCTTCTCTGAAGACTCCAGAGAAGTTACCATACGAGAGGACCGAGGAGGAAACCACGAAGATCGTGCGAGCCAAAGTGACAAACTTCTTTGAAGGGGTGAAAGCAAAGAAACATCCACCTCCGGAGGAGAAGGTAGATCCGGTGAAAGCGAAGCGCACTCTGGCTGCCCTGACAAAACCACCAAAGTCTCCGCCGAAAGGCAACTGTGAGCGCATTATTGCAAAGACATTTGTCGAAGCGGAGCGGTCGGGAAGTACTGTCAATGATCAAAGGTTAAAAGAACGATGAGCTGGGAAAAAATTGCCCAGCTCGGCGAACAAGCGAACCAATCGTGCCCCCTGCTCAAGGTGTCTAGCGACATCGTCGCTAATGATCCGAGGATGGTGCCCGGTTATAGCAATCTTGGAGATTACCTGCCCGATGATGTACATTATGATTTCTTGGAGGTGGACGAACACAAATACCATTACGGGAAGCCTCTCGTCAAAGATGAAAGATCTCTAACAACGATGATGCGAAGATTACATGATTGGTACATGAAAACCTGCAGAGAGTCTGGGGGGAGGAATACTTTGACGCTGAGAGTTAAAGAGGAGCATGACCTCGTTGGAATTGAAATGTTGAATGTTCCATTTGAGGAGTTCTTCCAGTTTTTCAATCAAAAGGCCCTCGATAAATCAACGATCACTTGCTACTGTCTGTAAGTAGTACTACTTCTGTCATTAAGTCTCTCTATATAGGTCAGCTCTTTCATTGCATGTATTTATAATTATCCTCACTATATTATGCAGATTGAAGATCGCCGAATTGAAGAAAAGACAAATCGGTGATATTGGATTCATTAACACAAATCTCATAGATGCAACTGAGGTTAAATATCATGCCGAAAATACCGAGGCCAACTTGCTACGATCGTTGGTAATAAATGAAAACAAAGATATAATACTCTTTCCTTACAACTTCAAGTGAGTGTTACTGTCTTGTGCATATTCGGTTTCCCTTATTAGTCCAGGTTATAGTAATGTAATTGATGACTTATGCATGCGTGCACAGCTTCCACTATATTCTCCTAGAGATTAAGCTTGAGCAGGGACTAGTAACCGTCTTAGACTCGAGATGAAAAGATCCCCAGGACTATGCGGACATGACTCAAATGCTCGAGAAGTAAGTTAAATCGATCATTATCCACCATATCAACAACTTTGTTCATTTCATGATATCAAGTAATTGTTTTCTTTGTCTGGCAGGGTTTGGAGAAAATTCACCAAAAAAGCTCCGGGACTGCCGAAGAAGCTGCAATTTAGACACCCGAAAGTAAGTACTATAGTAGCATGTTCCGCGCATCTCCTAGTGATTCAAGCGCTAGTTTCATCAATACCATTTAGCATGCTTGCTTATCAGTTTGATTGACCTCTATTTCTTGTAAAGTGGTTGTGGCAGGAATAAGGGAATGATTTCTGTGGATACTACGTTTGCGAGTCCATCCGTTACACGACCTGTGAGCGGGGCTACTCTAACGAACAATATGAAGTGCGTAAGCAATAATATTCACAATTTTATTTTATTACCATCATTTGTGTTGAGTTTCATTTATTCATATATATATGTATTGACCCCTTCTTCAAATTAGATCTTTCGGATGCGGGGTGAACTCCTACCACCAGATCGTATGCGAGCAATTCAAGAGGAATTGGCGGCATTCTTCCTTGACCACGTGATCGCTGAAAACGGAGAATACTATGTGGACCCTGTGTTCATATATAATTAGGAGATTATATTGTAAGAGATAATTATTGTATATATGTAGCCGGTAGTGTCGGATAGATATACGAGAACTTGTTGTTCGACCAATCTCTCGGAGAAGGAGAGGTGGTCGATATCACTTCTCTCTGTATGCATATATATGTTCATGACGATCTTCTGTTTCCTTCATTTGCTTACTAGCTAGCGTGTCTAGTCCTCTCTATACGTATATAGTACATAGTGTCGACCAAGCACGGAGATAAGAGAGGACACTTCTCTCTATTAATTAGCTAGCTAACACAATATATGAAACACCTAAATTAATCCCCCAAAACCCCCAACCCCCTCCCTTAAAAAAAACAAAAACCCCAGCCCCTGAAATGCTAACGCGTGGATGCCTATTGGTCCCGGTTAGTGCCACCAACCGGGACCAAAGGCCCTCCTGCCTGGGCTCGCCGCACCGGCCACGTGGAGGTCCATCTGTCACGGTTCGTATAAGAACCGGGACTAAGGGCTAGGGCATTAGTAACGACCCTTTAGTCGCGGTTCAACAACCGGGACAAAAGGCCCTTATCAACCGGGACAGATGACCCTTTTTCTACTAGTGACCGGAGTCCACCTTACTGCTTCCTGTTTATATCAGCGCGCTAACAAGCCATCTCAAGCTCCCATACAAATATATATTATTTCGGTATTGCTAAATCTCAGTCGACTGAGACTTTATTAAGTCTCAGTCGTTGTTATATCCATGAGATCTTATGTGGAGATCCGTGCAAATTTTCTTTGAATTTTTTATTTCTTCTTTTTATATGTTATGTCACTTGATTGAGACTTGCTGAGATCTAGCAACACCCATATTATTTTGTAGGCAAAGTATCAAGGAAAAATGGAACACTAAAATAACAAAAAAAATTATGAAACATAATGACCATATTAAAATCATTACAACGTATTGCATATATGAGCATTTTTTTTCTTGATAGTGCCACCATTCTGCGATCACAATTTGGATTGATGGAAAATGAATAGTAATAACGAGTAGACCTCGAGAATATGCCTGTATCATTCTCAATTACTAGTGAAGAGTTCTTTTCTTTTTGCAATGAAAGAATCAGATGCTATTAAAGACTTACATTAGAAAATTTAATTTTGGGGAGAACACTTACAAGAAGTATATTCAAAGTTGCTGATCGGCAGGATTTGGTAGGGAGTTAGTATGTAACTAATGTTGAATTTGTAATTAGTATGCCCGCAAAAAAAAAGAATTTGTAATTAGTAGGCAATGTGAGATCTTGTGCTTGCGTGGAGGCGGAGCAATGTATAGTTCAGTAATTTGCCCCCTCAGATACTTATGATTTGTTGGGGGCACGAGTGAAGATGCTTTTATGGTTTGTCTTTTTTAGAAGACACGCAAGCATGAGTATCATATATTCATAGAAGAAGTGGGCAAAGAAATCCATCCACAGTTCACGGTTTAAAAGGGGGGCATTATAGCCAGATTAACATGACTACTCCCAGTATGCCCGCCTAAACAACCTCTGCAAGAAGGGTGACACATCACCCTTAAACAATCTAGCTGATTGCCACACGCATCCCTCCTCATAAACTCTTCTCAACAACACTCTAACCGATGGACATGCATTGTCAAAGACAATGTCATTCCTATACTTCCAAACCTCCCAACATACTAGCAAGAAGATTGTATGAAAATCCTTCCGCTCTTGCGGCACCGTTGTAAGCGAGGCTGCCCATGCTATATACTCAATGTTTCCTAAAGAGAACAACACAATTGGACGAACAGTTCAGTCTGTTTAAATCCAAAAATATGTAATCTCCTATATCTAAATAGCTAACCCCCATTAACATATTTCTCTCAACATTCACAAAAATGCCACCTCATCATGTAAACATGCATGGAAAACACCCACCTCATAATGCAAATGTGCATGAGAAAAGGCTCACCTCAATAATTAAATGCAATAAATTAGATGTGTTTTTAGTTTTAGTTCTCATATTAACCATCTAAATATTAATGTTCAAAATAGTCAAATATCATGAAAGTATAGTCAATCGATTTCCGCCACAACGCGTAGGATATCCCCTAGTTTCAATGGCAAGTATAGATTTATTGGTGCTCATGAGAAATTAGATAAAAATGGAAAAAAAAATGCAGGTCCACGCAAACAAGAAGAAGAAACAGCGAGTGTATCATGTAGCCTCCTACCGAGGCGACATAATCCTCTGTCAAGGGATTCGCCAGCCACTAAGCCTACCCATGAACCAAGAGAATTATTCCATGTGCGCAACGCGCTTCCTCGCCGTGCCCCTGCATGATTTGTTTTCCTTCCACAAAGAAATGCATCCGGTTGCTTTACGTTGTTTTCATGAGGAATTGCATGATGTCTTTCTTTCTGTTGCTTTCATCAATAAATATGGATAACCTTTCTTAATGACGGGAATGTGCCGGGATCATCTGACTGTTAGTCCAATCAACGCCTTGCTCGGGTGACCCATCGATCAGTTGATGCCAACTCTCGCCATATGCTCCATGTTACTGTACTACTAGATGAAATTCAAATTCTGCGTGATTGTTTTGCATCAACCTTACAATTCTACTTTCCCGTGGGTGGATCATGACTGAGGCACATGCAGTGGGTGGGTGTCACTTTCTACTTTCCCGTGCGACAAGTCTCACTAAGGCCAGACAAGGGGATTATGCTAATGCACATGACAAGGATTGATACTCATGTGTGTGTATTTATGCAGAAGAACACATGTACATGTCCCGGTCCTTTAAACACTTGTAAATCATAGAGGAACAAAATATTACTTTTGCGAATATGATACATGTTTACTTATTAGTGCATAAGAAATTGTGTTTTAAGAGCTTGTTCATTAAATTTTAAAAGTATATGAAACGCTCACTCAATTAGCATGGCTACTTTTGTTTTGATCTCTTGGACCATTTAAAATACGTTCAATTTTTCTGTTCACTGCGGGCGGCAACACGTGATTGGTAAATCTGTTGACCAAAAAGGATGCTCTGAGAACATTATTCTAAGGGATCGCACATGACAAGAGCCAAAAGGTGAATCAATTTTTATAACCACTTTAAATTCGGTGGTGAAACGACGTCAGCCAGGCATGTTCCGCATGTGGATTAAGTGAACTTATAAGGAGAGATCTCCCTGCGGAAAAAAAAAGGCTTTAAGATACTGAAAGATCTAATCGTTGAGCTGATAAATCCAAGTAAATTGCAAAAGACTACTACCTCCGTCTCAAAATATAAGACATTTTATAGGCTTCTAAGTTCAATCCGGAACACAAGCCCCAGTTTCAAGTGAAAACTTAAAAGGCCATTCTTGTGGTTATCTTTTAGAATAGGTCATTCCCGGTTTCTAGTTTATACGGTTGCAGGTTTGCTAGCTACCACGTTTCTTGGGTGCTACATAAATCTGCCGGTTTTCTTACTATTTTTCTTAATAAACTCTTATGACCGTTTTAATCAAATTTCTGACAGCCCGGGCTCGCTGGAACTTGCCACATTGGATGGGGGAGACGGAGAGGGGATGACGGCCGTTCACCGACGTTGTCGATGGGTCGTCTTCGCCAGGTCAGTTCCTCTCTCTCTCTCTTCATGCTCACTCTCTCCTCTCTTTGTCCTGCGATGGCAGCGGCCAAACCAAGTGGCGATGGCGAGTCAGTTGGCGGTGGAGGGACCGGCGGCGAGGGGAATGAGTTCGTGGAGGTGGACAATTGGATGGGTAACCAGAGCTTCGCGACACAGCTCCAACAGGCCGTCACATGGGTCACTGGCGCATAGGGCGGCGGCAGCCCTGGCCGTGCAATAGTGGCATCTCCGACTGGCGGCCATCGTTGGGCTTCTCCCCTTGGTGGTGTCGAGTAAGTCATCATCCTCCCCTCACCCCCTATCATTTGTTGTTGTAGGTTAGGATTTCTTCAGAATTCGGGGTTTGTTGCTGTAGGGCATGGTTTATGTAGAATTGGAGATTTAGGTTTAGGGTTCTTGTGGCCTCCAATTTAGAAATATCTGGAATCACTATGAATTAGAGTAGATTAGTTAAATTAGATTTGTCTGGTTTATGTGCCAACTGCAGCTTACTGTATTAATGGAAATTAGGAAAATGTGAAATAAGTTTCATTGTTTCATGTTGTATATGTTCCTGCAATGTGAATTTCCGAAATAAACAGAGAAATGGTGTACGTGCCTTGTTGTGGTTTGTGTAGTGTAGCTTACTGTAATGGCTTAGTGCTAGGAAAATAAAGCGGTTGTGCGTGGTAGGGCCCACCGGGGATACGCATCAACCGTCACCTTCACTTGGGCCCATGAGCATTGTAAGACCTAGGGTTAGATTTTGGCTGCCTTAGGACATTGCTTCCACCCCTTTGGCCACCACCCTTTAGTCCTATATAAGTAGATCAATCTAGCATGATTTTCTTTGGGTTTTGTTTAGTTAAAAGTTAGCCATTATAACTTCGTGTACCTTTGTTTGTATCCAACGACCAGGCCAAGACCATTTTTGGAACCCCATTTTTATCAATACTTTATCTATATCTGCAATATTTAGATTGTTTTTATCATAGTTCGTGATTGTTCTTCGATTGCTTGTAGGGACTAGACCTTCATGGTCAGGGTGATCGTGCTTCCGCTACCGTCAGTAACCTCCTAGAGATTGATTTAGCGATTGTTGAGGCACAACATGGTCACACATTGTAGTCAGATAGTCAAACTCGTTCTCATCAAATCGATAGTTATCTTCTCATCGAAAGATCGGGATACCCTTACCCTATCGCAACCAAGTGCTAGCTAAGATGTTCTTGTCAGATAAAGGCGTCGAAAATCTCTTGGACAATGATGGGGGGATTAAGGTGAAGAAGTTGTGGGATTTGGTTGGGCTACAGGGACACAAGGAAGAAATTCCACGTCAGGATGAAGGTGGTGCTAAGAAGGTCTGAGTAGCAGACGGTTAGGGTTTTGATCTTTGAGTCATGCGAGGTGAATTCTTGGTTTTATGAGAGATAGTTACAATTTTATTTTGCCAATGACGAATGGAGGGTGAGGTGTGGAAATTGTTAGGTTGATCTCTTTCCGTGTGGGCCCAACGGCCCACCGGGCCCCTGATCCGCGCCCTGATCGGGGGCGCCCAACCACAATATGGTTGACGGGCCCCTGTCACGCAGCGCTACATAAAGAGGTGGGGGCTGGCGGCACGCAGTACGAGGTTCACCGCGTTGCCAGTCTCCCCACCGAAAACCCCGACCCGATCTAGGTCTAGCGCTGACAGTGACGGGAAGCTCCGCCGCCGCCACTGCCTACACATCGCCGTCACCTCCACCTTGCCCACTCTCCGCCATCGCAGTGCGCCCCAGCACCACGATGGCCTCCTCGAGTTCATCCTCTGCGGCACAAGGTAGGTTGTTTACCGGATCTAATCTAGCCTAGTGATCCAGAGGGTCTATCAATGGTATCAGGCCATCTTGGCTAGATGATTTTCGGTAAAAAGATAAAACAGAGAAAGAAAAGAACTCCCTCCCCCCCCCCAAGAACCCTAGACAGGGCAAAGTAAATCACCGGAGAAGGGGCCTCGGACCTCACCGGAAAAGTTGCGCCGCCGTTACGGCCGCGCCATTCCTCTCGATCCGGACGCGCATCGGCAAGCCGAGGCGTCGGACGAAGAACCACCGGAGCTAGCTCAACGGCTTGCCGGAAAAGAAAAGTAAAAGACAATAAAAAGAAAGGGGCCAGCACCGTGGCCAAGTCCCTCGACGGCGGTGTGCTCACCGCTGAGGGAGAACGCGCGACCGGCGAGGAGGATGGCCACGGCTCAATCTGGCCGCGCTCCTCTTACTCTCGCTGAAAAGGAATGGGGTAGCCCGGCCGAGCCTCTCTGTTTTCCTCTCTCTCGCAGAATCGAAGTGGGGAGGGGGAAGTGGATGGCTCGCAGGGGACCGGCCACGGCTCGCCGCACCGCCCCAGCTCGCCGCTCCGCCCTGGCACGCCGCGCCGGCGTGGCTTGAGGAGCCGGATCCGGGCGTTGCGGGCGAGAGAGGAGCGAGCGGGCGAGAAAGGTGCAGTGGGGGGAAGGAAACAGAGGCGTGCGGCGCGGTGGCCTTTCGACCCCGTCGCCAGCGGCCGGGCGCGGCGCGGTGGCCTTTCGACCCCGTCGCCGGCGGCCGGGCGCGGCGCGGTGGCGCTCGACACCGTTGCCGGCGAAGCTCGGGCGAGCAGAAAGAGACGAGCGGCGCGCGAGGGGAGGGAATGGATAGGGTTTCCCCTCGCCCCTGCCGTTCGGCCGGTTTTGATCGCCCGCAACGCACGCGTGGCCGTCAGATCCAATCCGACGGCTGTGACGCTAACCCTAGCGGTGACGGGCCCTTTTGGGCCGAAAGTGGTAGAGGCCGGCCTCGGCAGTGCGGGCGCAGGAGATGGGCCGCATCGCCCTCTCCCGCAGTAGGCCCAGTGCCTCGGGCGGCAGAGCGCGCGGGGTGCAGGCCGTGGGCCGCTGCGGGCCTCCCGCGCCAGGCTGGAGCTGGCTATTTTTTCCTTTTAAATAGTCTTTATGTTCAAATTAATCCAAAGAAATATTTTGTCCAGAAAAGGAAATGTTCATGAATTTTACACAGAAAATAATAAAGTTCATGATTTTTTATTTGATCAAAGAAAAGTTTCTGTAAAGAGTAAAAGTTCGTGAATTTTTTATTCATGATTTTCCGCTGCGTAAATAATTAATAATGCTCTTTTACAAAGAAAATAAAAGTTTCCATAGTATTAAGTTTTTTAAGAGCATGTTAAAGTGATTATTAAAATGAATATGATTATGTTATTTTTATGACCAACATTGTTAATAACATGATCATGTTTTATTTAAAGGTGCATTTATTTCTAATTTTTGCCCAACGGTAATATAGATTTAATTGCATAGACAGTTATATGTTTAATTTGACCAACGTTAGATTAATACATATGATTGTTATATTGATGTCATTTAAATTGTAATTTCAGGAGGCTTTCATTTGATGAGTTGCCTAAAAGAAGTTCCAACACTCAGAGGTGACAACCACACTGAGTGGAGGAAGAAAGTTGAACTGGCGTTTGTTTGTGCTGATCTTGACTGGGTTGTGGATAAACCACAACCGGTCAGACCCACAGAGCCAGTAAGAGAGGCTACTGACGATGATGCTGCATGGGCTAAAAAGAGAGGGGACTATGCTCCTTTGGAGCAGTCCTACCTCATAGATAATCAAAAGTGGGTCAATGCAAATAAAAAATGCATGGCCTTTATAAAGAACACCATTGAGAGCGCCATTGTGGGCTCCATTGCAGAGTGCACTTCCGCAGGGGAGTTGCTCTCAAAGATAAAGAGCCAGTTCACTGGCTCTTCAAAGATATATGCCACCCAGGTGTTAGAGCAACTGGTGACAGAAAAATACAAAGGTGGCAGTCATGGCATAAGAGAGCACATCCTCAGGATGAGCAATATGGCTGCAAAGCTCAAACCAATGGATGCGGATCTGGAGATCAAACCAGCGCTCCTGTTCCACCTTGTCATGGCTTCATTGCCACAGGAGTTTGAAGCTTTTGTAGTGAACTATAATATGTCACCTGGAACATGGGACGTAGAAAAGACAATAGCAATGTGTGTTCAAGAAGAGGAGAGACTAAAAGCCGCACATGGTGGTACACTCAACTATGTGCATGGTCACAAAAGAAAGAATTATAATCTAAACAACAAAAGTTCTCCTTCAAAGCCACAAGGAAAAGTTTCCTATCAGCATCAGCGTCAGCAACAGCCTTTCTCAGTGGACAAAGACACTTGTCTCCACTGTAAGAAGACCGGGCATTACAAGAAAGACTGTCCCGTTTGGCTAAAGTCGATCATGGCAAAAAGAGGTAACAGTATAGTTTCATTTGTAAATGAATCCCTGTATTCACAGTTTTCAAAATCCACTTGGTGGATTGACTCTGGAGCAACTGTTCATGTTGCAAATTCTTTACAGGGATTCCATTCGACGCGGACTACGCTAAGAAGCGAAAGACGCATTGAAGTGGCGAACGGAGTTGAAGCAGAAGTTGAAGCTGTCGGTGATATCTCCTTGGAGTTAGCTGATGGATTCAATCTTCTACTTAGAGATGTTTTATTCGTTCCATCATGTAATAGAAACTTAATAAGTGTTTCTTGCTTGGACAAAGATAATTATGAGTGTTATTTTGGACATGGCAAGTGTGCCATTTGGTTAAATAATGCTTATGTGGGTGATGCTTTACTACATGATGAGCTTTATTTGTTATCACTTCGTGAAAAAGTCTATCCCGTTTGCAATGTGAAAGAACATGTTTCTGCGTCGAATAAAGTACAAAAGAAAAGAAAAAGAACATTTGACTCATCGAAACTATGGCACTGTCGCTTGGGCCATATTTCGAAGGGGAGAATAGAAAGATTAGTCAAAAGTGAAATTCTTCCTCCGTTAGAATTTTCAGACTTAGAACAATGCATAGATTGCATTAAAGGAAAGTACGTAAAACAAATCAAAAAAGGTGCAATCCATAGCACAGGCACACTAGAAATCATTCACACTGATATTTGTGGACCATTTCCGGTGAAAAGTGTGGATGGATATGACTCGTTCATAACATTCACAGATGATTACTCTCGCTATGGTTATATTTATCCAATCAAAGAAAGATCGGAAGCGTTGGATAAATTTAAAATATTCAAAGCTGAAGTTGAAAATCAGCACGATAAAAGAATAAAGATAGTAAGGTCCGACCGTGGGGGAGAGTACTACGGTCGACACACTCCATATGGCCAAGTCCCTGGACCTTTTGCGAAGTTCTTGCAGGAGACTGGCATAGCAGCCCAGTATTCAATGCCGGGCGAGCCTCAGCAAAATGGAGTAGCTGAAAGGCGCAACCGTACCCTTATGGATATGGTGCGCAGCATGATGAGTTATTCCAACTTGCCATTGGGATTATGAATGGAGGCGCTTAAAACCGCCATTCACATTCTCAATAGAGTACCAAGCAAGTCGGTGCCCAAAACACCGTACGAGCTATGGACAGGAAGGATGCCCTCCCTACAACACTTCAGGGTGTGGGGGTGCCCTGCTGAGGCCAAAATGTTTAATCCAAACATTGCAAAGTTAGATCCCAAAACAGTAAGTTGCCACTTCATTGGCTATCCAGACAGATCAAAAGGTTTTCATTTCTACTGCCCTGACAGATATACAAAGTTTGTAGAAACGAGACATGCAGTCTTCTTAGAGGACGAAATGATGAGGGGGAGCTTGGTAGCTCGGAAAATTGATCTTGAGGAGAAGAGGGTGCATGCACCTAATCCGATGATTCAGGAGCCATTTTTCTCACTACCAGTTGCAACTCCACCCATGACAGCTATGGGGGAAGACCCGGAACCTGTCCGTAAGGAGCCGACTGAACCCGTTGTTGAGCATGAAAGGGAGGTGCAACAGCAAATTTTAGAAGAAGTGCCAGAAGTTGAGGCACAAAATGTGCCAGAAACTGAGGCCCTTAGAAGGTCTACAAGACCAAGAAAGTCAGCTATTTCTACTGACTTTAAAGTTTATAACACAGAAATGGTTCATATGGAAAAAGATCCCACCTCATATGAAGAAGCCATGAGAAGCCCTCATTCATCGAAGTGGATGAAGGCAATGGAAGATGAGATGAAATCGATGAGTTCCAAAGATGTTTGGGACTTAGAGGAAATTCCCAAAGGAGCCAAAACAGTAGGCTGTAAATGGGTCTACAAAATTAAGTATGACTCTAAAGGGAATATAGAAAAGTATAAAGCACGACTCGTGGCAAAAGGATTTACACAAAGAGAAGGGATAGATTACAATGAGACATTTTCTCCAGTCTCATGTAAGGATTCCTTCAGAATCATAATGGCATTAGTTGCTCATTTTGATTTAGAGTTACATCAAATGGATGTTAAGACGGCATTTCTGAATGGTGATTTAAAAGAAAAGATCTACATGAAACAACCCAAGGGTTTTATCATGGAAGGCAAGGAAAATATGGGGTGCCGCCTGAAGAAATCCATTTATGGATTAAGACAAGCCTCTCGGCAGTGGTATCTAAAGTTTAATCAAACGATTAAAAGTTTTGGGTTTAAAGAAAATATTGAGGATAATTGCATTTATGCAATGTTTAAAAGTGGGAAATATATTTTCCTAATCTTGTATGTGGATGATATCCTGCTTGCTAGTAGTGATGTTAGTCTACTACAAGAAACAAAGAAATACTTATCCTCAAATTTTGACATAACAGATCTTGGTGAAGCATCATATGTTTTGGGCATAGAAATTCACCGAGATAGGAACAATGGAGTCTTAGGACTATCTCAGCAAGCATATTTAGAAAAGGTTCTTAAAAAGTATAATATGCATGCGAGTAAAGCCACACCTGCTCCAATAGTTAAGGGCGATAGTTTTGGGAAATTTCAATGTCCCAAGAACCAGTATGAGATCGATCAAATGAAACAGTACCATATGCTTCGGCAGTTGGCAGCTTACAGTATGCACAAGTGTGCACTCGCCCTGACTTAGCTTTTATCACCGGGGTACTCGGTAGATATCAAGAGAATCCAGGCCTAGAGCACTGGAAGATGGTAAAGAAAGCATTGCGTTATGCGCAAGGCACGAAGGATTACATGCTAATATACAGGAGAAGTGATTCCCTAGAGATAAAAGGGTATTCAGACGCAGATTTTGCGGGGGACAGAGATGATAGAAAATCCACGTCAGGATACATATTCACCCTCGCTGGGGGAGCTATTTCGTGGAAAAGCTCCAAACAGTCGATAGTTGCATCATCCACGATGTATGCAGAATTCATAGCATGCTTCGAAGCCACGGGGCAGGCGATATGGCTAAAGAAATTTGTACCCGACTTGAAAGTGGTAGATTGTATTCACAAACCACTAAAGATGTACTGCGACAACCAGCCCGCAGTATTTTACGCTCACAACAACAAGTCGAGTAATGCTGCCAAAACAAATAGAGATAAGGTATTATGTTGTGAAAGATAAAATCCAGGATCAAACTATAAGTCTCGAGCATATAAGGACAAAAGATATGCTTGCGGATCCGCTAACGAAAGGCTTACCACCCAATGTGTTCAAGGAACACTTAGCTGGCATGGGTTTAAGGGAAAGCCTTATGATTCCTGGATAGGCCCAAAAGGAACAGAATTTGTTTCTGAATATAAAGTATGTTGTAGCTGTATGATTCTAACGGCAATTAAGCCGTGACGATGAAACATGCTCTATGTACCAATATGTGATGAAACAGATAAACTAGAAAGTGTAAAGTTAAAAGTAAAGTTGAGATCAGGGGGGAGAATGTTAGGTTGATCTCTTTCCGTGTGGGCCCAACGGCCCACCGGGCCCCTGATCCGCGCCCTGATCGGGGGCGCCCAACCACAATATGGTTGACGGGCCCCTGTCACGCAGCGCTACATAAAGAGGTGGGGGCCGGCGGCACGCAGTACGAGGTTCACCGCGTTGCCAGTCTCCCCACCGAAAACCCCGACCCGATCTAGGTCTAGCGCTGACAGTGACGGGAAGCTCCGCCGCCGCCACTGCCTACACATCGCCGTCACCTCCACCTTGCCCACTCTCCGCCATCGCAGTGCGCCCCAGCACCACGATGGCCTCCTCGAGTTCATCCTCTGCGGCACAAGGTAGGTTGTTTACCGGATCTAATCTAGCCTAGTGATCCAGAGGGTCTATCAGAAATATCTTGAATTTCCGTCTCCATCAATTGCCGCCCTGATTTTAGCACGTTGGCGTGATTTTTTTTTGACGATACGTAGAAGGGCAAGCTCACCCTCAAACGTGAGCATTTGCAGTTGTTTTCATCCATGTTTACCGTGATCTTGGGTTTCTGCCAGTCTCAAAGAGTAAAGCGGCAACGTTTCAGCGTGCGAACCAGTTTTTTTTTTGAGACAAACATGCGAACCAAAAGTGAGGGGGGGCTTTGAACGAGGTTGGGATGCGACCCAAGATTGAAGGACTAGAGTCGGGAGCAACTAGTTAACGAGCGCTCCTTCGGGAGCCTCGCAACGATCAGCGTCACTTGGCGCGCTCTCAGCCATTCGCCACGTGTCGCGCTCTGGACACTCCCTCCAGATTTGGTTTTTTTTCTGCACGCGTTTTCGGCTTTTTAAACGGTTTTTTTCGGGTTTTTCAACGTTTTGGTTTTCCCCCGGTCTTCCTTAACTTTTCGACCAAAAATTTTTTTTCGAAAATTTTTTTTTTACGCAAAAAAACGTGTTTTTTTCTTTTGCGAAAAGTCACGGTTTTCTTCCGTGAGAGGCACGGTTGTGCTTTAGCGAGAGTCACGGCCGTGCCTTTTGGAAAAAAACGCGTTTTATGTTTTTCTTTCTTTCTTGAGAGTCACGGTTGTGCTTCCGCGAGAGGCACGGCTGTGCCTCTCGGAAAGGAAAAAACAAAACGTGTTTTCTGTTTTTTTTCTTTCGCGAGAGTCACGGTTTTG
Organism: Triticum aestivum; assembly: GCF_018294505.1. Classification (NCBI taxonomy): domain Eukaryota; kingdom Viridiplantae; phylum Streptophyta; class Magnoliopsida; order Poales; family Poaceae; genus Triticum; species Triticum aestivum. The sequence continues at coordinate 408,408,328 of NC_057814.1, read as the reverse complement.
CTTTCGCGAGAGTCACGGCCGTGCCTCTCGGAAAAGGAAAAAATACGCGTTTTCTGTTTTTTTTTGTTTCGCGAAAGTCGCGGTTTTGCTTTCGCCAGAGGCACGGTTGTGCTTTCGCGAGAGTCACGGGCGTGCCTCTTTCGGAAAGGGGAAAAAACGCGTTTTCTATTTTTTTTCCTTCCACAAGAGTCACGGTTTTGCTTCCCCGAGAGGCACGGTTGTGATTTCGCGAAAGGCACGGGCGTGCCTCTTTCAGAAAGGGAAAACAATACGTGCTCCCGGTTTGGTTTTTTCGTCCGGTTTTTTGTCCGGTTTTTTTCATGAAAAAAAAGTTCGTCAAAACCTATCAACATGGGATCTAGTTTTGAAGATCTCGACGCGAGGAATCCAATGGTGAAAACAGTTTGAGATTTGGACGCACAGTTTAAGAGATAAAACATTTTGAATAAACGGATCTACGAAAAAAGGGAAAACTACCAGGTTGCGACAAGTGGCGCGCTGCATGTGCGCCACTTGTCGTGACCTGGGAAGGTGGAGTGTTCTTTGCAACGAGTACTCCTTAATTAGTGATTTCGACTAGAGTCTGGCAGGGCGGATTTGAGGCCCAGCCAGGTTCAAAACGAAAAGGCTCTATCAATTCGTTCCAGGCAATGTCGACAAAGAAGGGGGTGGTTTGACTCTCGAGCTCATCTGCACTTGTCACGAACAGGAAAATAAAAAAATACTAAGGAATTCAAAAAATTCTGAAATTTTTCCATGGTAGACGTTTCAATGCGTGAGGATCGTGCAAAATTTCAGCTCATTTGGACATCCGGGTAGCTCTCAGCAAAAAAAATAAATTTGAGGTATGTGAAACAGTGTATTGTTCGGACAGATTTTGTTTTTTGCTGAGAGCTACTCATATGTCCAAACGACCTGAAATTTGGCACGGATCTCACACACGGGAACATCTTCCATGCAAAAAAAATCGTATTCTTTTTTGAATTTTTAGTATTTTTTTTATTTTACTGTTCATAGAGTGCAGATGAGCTCGGGCTCTGAAATGAATATTCAACTATTAATTCATTCCAAGGACAGTCGGTCTCTTTTGTTACTCTAAGTGAAATTGCGATCCAAGAGGGGGATTTCAATTAAAAGAGGTATGTGTGTTTTTGAGAAGGAGAATTTGACAGTGAGCACTGAGCAGATTAGCAAGGAATTTCTGTGTTTGCGAACATAGAGGTGTCAATTATCTTGCAAAAGCTGGCAGAAAATGTGACATATGTATTTTTTTAACACATTACAGACGCAAGCGCTCATATACACGCGCATACACTTACTCCTATAAAGGCACACACGTACACCCTACCCTATAAGCATCTTCGAAAGACTAAGCCGGCATATGTATTGTGAAGTTGCAGCCCGAGGTCTCACCATTGAAAAAAGGCGCAGCATGAGTGGGGTTCAGAAAGGTGAAGATTATGACACACAAATTGCAACCTCGAAACGTAACAAGGCTATACAATGGTAAATACGCATTGCACCTGTTTTTTTTTTCATGGGCATTGCACCTGTTTCTAGCAGTCAGAGCAACGCTGAATATCAGAACGGAAGCATACCAACCATATAACAATCCATAGAATGGTTCGACATTTCATCAAATTAGACAGCACGGTGCAGGTTTCAGTAATAATAGCCTTAAATAAAAAGTCTTGTGAAAGTTGAAGGCCCAATCGGTGTTAGGTTTCACAGCATAGGGCAGGTTCATCATTTTCAAGAGAGCGATCATGTTCTAACTGGCCTCGGTCTCGAACTTGAGGCAGATCCCCATGCTGAAGAGCTCCTGGTAGAGCAGCTTTGCGCCGTAGGGCACCTTGATCCGGAGTATGTTCTCCGCGGACTTGCAGAAGCCACAGTAGGGGCCGTGGACCTTCCTCCCCCCTTCGACGGGCCTCAAGACCACGTTCGCCACCCGCTCACACACCTGGCAGATGTGCAGCTGGGACACGTCGCTGAGCGTGAAGAGCCGCTCATGGAGGTTGGCAGTGGCGCCATGAGCGAGGAGGCAGTCACGCTCCATCTCCCCGAACTTGACACCACCGAACCTCTTCCTGTCCACCACTGGCTGCCTCGTGAGCGGGTGCACCGGCCCGGTGTTGCGCAACTTCACCTTGTCCTCGGCCATGTGAGTCAGCCTCTGATAGTAGGTTGGCCCCATGAACACCAAAGATCTCATCCTTTCACCGTTGTGGCCATTCAGAACGCTCTCGCCTCCCCACCTTGAAAACCCAGCCCTGGATTGTGGTGCAATGAAACAAGGCAAAAGTGCATCAGCAAGAGTCACAAAATAGTAAGCGTGTGGGCATGAGCATGTAAATTTGCATCTTATTCTGCTGGGCGGTTCGCCTTGCGCACGACGTGTATGTTTGCGCGTGGAAGAAAAGAATCATGGTCGCAACAGAAAATTTAAGAAAACAATCAAATTCCGCATTACATACTTACTTGTGCAATTGCTCCGTGATCACGTCCACAGACGGAGTGGTAAATGGCGTTGCAAATTTGGACAACCCACCAAGTGCTATTCCCTTGCCCAATGCAGCCTCAAGCAGCTGACCAGGAGTTTGGCGAGTTGGAAAGCCATGTGGATTTATCACGATATCTGGAACTATTCCTTGGCACGTAAATGGGAAGTTCTCCTGAGAATCCACAAGACCAACAACTCCTTTCTGGCCATGCATGCTGGCGAACTTGTCTCCAACACAAGGTTGGCGAACCTACAGCAAGTGTCAGATTTATAAAATGACTAAATTTAACAAAATGTCAATCAAGCGGTAAATTTTACTCTCTGCACAATTATATGGTGCAACACATTCCAATGCTCAACTTCGACCATCAATATCTCCAATGAAACATAGACTATATGCGACAAAAGTTATAACATTGAATTCTTTCTTGATAAAGTGTTTGATGGTATAAGTTTTATAACACATTACTTATACTTATATCGGTTTTATTGATGGTCAAAGTCAAAACACGGAAAACAGTGAGGCCATGTAAATAGGGACGGAGGGAGTATATAGGAGTTCAGGACCATCGAAAGTAAATATTGCTATGGTTCATATGCAGGTATTAGAACAGAACAGAAATACGAAAACAGAAAACAAAGATTCATAATACAATGGCAGCTGAGGTGATCTCAGAGGCTCAAGGCTCTAATCTAAATAACAGAGGCAAACATTGTAGACCATCCATCAGTATCATCTCCTAAAATTATACTCCCTCCATTCCATAATGTAGTGTGTATAAATTTTTTCAATAGTCAAACTTTGCAAACTTTGACCATGTTTAGAGAGAAATATATTTACATTTATAGTACCAAATGCATATCACTGGATACATACTGAGTTAAATTTTCGTATTTATATGTTTGGTATTGTATATATAGATAGTTTTCTTCATTAAATTGGTCAAATTTTGCTAAGTTTGACTTTTCAGAAAATCTATATGCACTACATTATGGAACAGAGGGCGTAATAACCATCATCAGATGAGCAAAATCAAACATGTCATCAAAAGGTAAACACTATTATAATGGATGTTTAATCACTGTTCCATGGGGGAATGCCAATATATGTCATGTACTCCCTCCGTTCCGATTTACTTGTCGTGGTTTTAGTTCAAATTTGAACTAAACTAAAACCACGACGAGTAAATCGGAACGGAGGGAGTACTAATTAACAATCACATCATATAAAATATACCTGTAGCATAAGCCACCCATCAAATTATTGACATCAATAACATGAGTGAATTCACGAGAGACAAACCAAACCAAACATGTGCACAACATCATGCTGAAGTCACATTGTATTTTCTGCATATGTCGTTACAATTGATGGAAAGGCATCACGGACAACAAGAAAAACTGATCGAAGATGGGAAAAGTCAAAGGAAACATATGGTGCCTGGTTAGCTATTTTTAAACTAGACTAACATAGGAGTCCTTGATAGGTGAAGATTTTTTGCTCCCAAACTCAAGTGAACTCTAATTTATTTGGAAAGTGTATTTTTATGTTTCAAAATACAATATGGTAAGCAAAACTGAATTCTCTTCATTTCCAGGCCGCGCAAAAAAAAGGTGGTCTAAAATAGAAAATATTTATTTTGTACAACCTCTGTATACTAATATAAGACGTTTTCGCAGTTCAATTCAATTTGAACTGCAAAAACGTCTTTAGATTAGTTTACAGAGGGAGTACTTTACTATGTTAGCTTATCTTTGTTTTCTTGCCCACCCATGAATGAAAACACTTTCCACGAAATCATGCAGATTTGCAGAGTATTTCCACATGTGCACATGGGGATTTTTCAGACTGTTTTTGAAACTTCGAAAATAAATTTTCCAACTTTAAAAAATAAATAAAGAGTAGTATCTAGGAGGAGCATATGTCACTTGTCCAACACAAAAGAAAATATTGATAGTAAAAATTACATTGTAGAAACGCAACATATGAGGAATTTCAGTTTGATCTTTTGGATATAAAGACAATTAAACAGATAAAATATAATGCCAAGCAGAACTGTCTATTAATGCCACAGCATGTAAACAAGGATCATGAAATAAAATGCAGAATAACTTCTGTAAATATTATATTATTCACCTGTCTTAGAGTAACAACTGCAGAGTTCTTCCCATCATCATTAGCTGAAAGAACAACCTTGTCCACCATCCCTCTTTCAGTATGCATAAGCTTCCTACTATGATCTTCACCAGACTCTGAGACCTTCCCAATGACAATGTCGCCAGTTTGAAGACTGGCTCCAACATATGGTAATCCATCGATATCCAGACTGTCAACACGTCCTTTCTTGCTTTGGGTTTTTCCAAAGTCAATTTTTTCCCTGTGTTTGAGTCTTCTGGTCACCTCTTTGTTTTCTATCTGTGCTTTGTAGCTCTTGAAATGAAGTGTCCGGAACATGCCACGCTCTAACGAAGCCCTATTAAATACCAGGGAGTCTTCTTGGTTAAATCCCTGATGAACATTGACTGAAACTATTGCATTTTGGCCATTGAAATACTCTGGTCTAGTAAGGCCTCTCTTACCAAGACAGTCAGATAATACAGTTTTGAACAGGGGTCTCTGTGGATAGTACATTTGATGAAAAAGGGTATCGACTCTATACTGAGAATTTGTAGGCGAGTAGCCAATAGCCTGTTGTGATAGTTTTTCAGCTTGCATCAAAACTCTCTTAGCAGCATTGTGGTTGACAAAGGGAATGATACCACAGCTCAACCCTAGCAAGAAAGAAGGGTCGAGCTCACAATGGCTATAGTACAAAAGACCCTCTTTTTGGTCCCCTGAAAAGAGATCCTTAATTCCACAAGCACATTGGATATCCTCCTCCTCTTCAGCACCAATCAGTTCAATTATATTTTGGTCCATAAGTTGCTGAAACGAGTATGATCCACCATTCGGTTTAGCGATGCTTTTAAGATTTTCAACTATAAGAAGTGGTCTTAGAATTCTCCCCGCATCAGAAAAGACACGAACTTCTTTATGTAGCTTGTCCCTTTTGATTTCCACCTAAATAAAGTTACACATGGAAACAAGAACCATGTTATCTTGTGGTACATATGTGTTCTTACATACTCCACAGAATAGAAAACCATATTCTCATGCTTGTGGCAAAATATGGCGCAACAATGATATATCTCAAATACACAATGTCTGAGCTCGGATTACCAAGATTTGGTAAGAAACTAATAATCATGCACAAAATGAACAATGTAAATAAATCATGAGAAGTATTTCAATTTGCACGAAAGGGCAAATGCACTTCAGGTATAAAAACTAACAAACATGATCCAAGGTGAAAATTGGGCAATTAAACAGAATAAGGAAATAGGCAAACTGCAAACCTGTGGATCAATTTGCTTGCTGCGTCTCATATTTCTTAGATTCGTAACAAATTCGCCTGGGTATGCACTCACACCAACCAAATCTCCATTCAAGAAGATCTTTTCTGTACCGCCAATCTCTTGTACAAGAACTTCATCTAGTTTCTTCATTCCACAAGAGACAAATAAGTCAATCAAAGGCTTCCTCATCACAGAGCTAACCACAGCACTGGCAGCTAGGTTCTTCACAAATCCACATTTTTCACCATCAGGAGTGGACATGAAACATAATTTACCCCAGTAGGAGGGATTCCTACAGAAGTATTTTCCATCTCAGTTCACAATATGATATTTAGAAAGCATAGAATGTACATGAACCACTATGCGTAAAAAGGGAACAACTTACGGATATCTAGCATCTCCAGCACTTCCCCAGTATGCAGACAATTGTCTTGTCTTTCTCATGTCCGACATCATTTGAAGCGGATTTGTTCTTCTAAGGGTTGCAACAATCCCTGAGCACCTTCCATATTTATATGGGTGGCACCAGGAACCGGTGGAGAAGGCACGGTTCAGACCATTGGTAATAATTGAGGCATCAACATACTGATCGAGAACTTGTAAGTCACCATCACCACTCAGATGCTTCTGCATTACCTTGACCATGTGTCTCGCTGCATGCCTAAGATGACCCCAAAGTTCTCTACGGAGCAGCTGACATGCTAGATCTAGCCTCTTGTTACGGAAATCATCCTTATTATCACATTTCCGACGGCCACAGTAGGCCATTAGCAGGCATTTCATCATGTAACCCAAGAAAAGTGCTTTGCACCTATTGTCACTGACTTCAGGAAACAGATATCTACCAACATACCCATCGAAGGATTCTTCTGGCGGGAACTTCGTTTTCCTGATATACTCATCAACATATTGACGGGCTCTACCTCCTCCGCGGAAGCCTTCACATTGTTCATGAGATTGTCTTATAGTTGCTGATAATATGTTGACCAAAGAAGCATCACAATCTTGTATGTCGATCATATCAAAAGCTTCCTTATCTGATGATACACCTAGTGCAAAAAACATTATCCATATTGGCATAGTCGCACCCAAGAAGGAGAGACTAATGACTTTATGGAAACCATCATTCTCTTTAGACGGAACAAGTTTAACATATATCTTTTCTCGTCTTATTTGAGACAAGTAAGAAGCATCCCAACTCGGGGAGTTAGTGACCCAAATCCTGGATAAGCATCTCCCTTCTTCAGCAATAAATGCCTACAGAGTTGAAAGCAATTAAAACATCTGAGGTTAAAAACCCAGATGTGGTACAAAGACAACATTTCTACATGGCATAAGTAATTGATGTTAAGAGTTATATTATGTTTCTGTGTAGCCTGTATAGCCCCCCATAGTACATGGGGCTTTCTGCATATTTACCACCTGTAAATTGTATGTATATATATACTGGCCCCAGGAAATACAAGTTGCATATTTCCTAGCAATAGACTTCCTCAAAGCCATTCCAGAAGAGATTCTGAAGAATTGTGGGCAAGGGCAGTTCAGCAACTGAAAATTTCTTCACCAAAATTACACTATAATTCAAGTGTGAGTTATTCGAACAGGTCTGTATTAAAATATTGCATAACAGATCTAAGTAGCACAATCAATTTCCTTACACCTATAAAAAAACAAGTTGTGGTTATGGTCTGTTTCCCCTGGGGTTCTAGTATACCAACTGTTGGGTTTGCTTCCAACAAAGATTGAGATCAGATTGCTCACCATCCAGTGAATTCTGTTTTGCCAAAAACAACCCAATCTATATAAAGCTTGCAGGCACGCCGAGCACCGAGCAGTACTTAAAATTAGTTAGTCTTGTAAATATGCAATATGAATTATTTTTTCCGTAGCAACGCACAGGTTCCTTGCTAGTAATTCATAAAGTTCCAGTTTAACTATGGTTACGTTCTTAAAAGTATATCACAAGTCAAGATAGATTTTGCTAAATTCATATATATGTATGGCAGTAGCAGGATTCCTCTCTTGCATGATTTTTCAGATGTTCTACTAAATAAATGTCATCGGATATCTGAAACGAGATATTTCCATTCAAATTTAAAAATAGCATAGAGTTGCAGCTCCTTTAAAGGATATAAAATGTGCAATACAATGTGAAGATGCAATGATTATTGTGGAAACATGTTCAGAACAGAATTAATAGGATACATCATGTAAGGCAATACCTTTTCGGTTCCCTTGATCAGAAAGTATCCACCATAATCAAACTGGCATTCAGTTTCCTGATGTTCATACAGCCAGCACAAACTTGACTTCACCATGACAGGTAACCTGCCGATGGTGACCCATTTAGTTTCTGGAGACAATATAAGTTTCTTCTGGATATATGGATCCTTCCCAGTTTTTGATTTGTCGCTTTGATTGAGTGAATAAACCTAATACATACAGTGAAAACACTAATAAATCAGATGGAACAACATATAACAAGATCTCAGATTCTCGGTTACACAAAATTCAGCATGATATATTGACTACAAACAGGAGAATAACTTTAACTCACATCCACTTATTAGTACAGGAAAACAATTGTGTGGTTTCGCTAAGGTGGGACATGTCAAGATCAATGTTAGAGTGCTGAGAAAGAGCATAATCAACACATGTAATGCAAACTTACAAGAGCATTGCATGCACAGTAAGAGAAAAAAATATAAGAGACATGGATAAAGTGTCATATGGCGTTCAACACAACAAGTAAACATCAGTTTCATCACAAGAAGTTAAAACCCATTAAGCATTAACTTCTGTGATTATACTTCTAAAGTAGAAAATACTATCCAAAAGGGTTGAGATCAATTTTAAATTCCCTATAAAGGCATGACTGAGTAGGGAGCATCCTGACCTGAACAGTCATTTCTACATTCATCTTAGAAGAATATGTCATGTTCTGAAGGCGAGCATGTACAGGCTTCAGTCTGAGTTTCTGCTCATCGAGCTCACTGTTGTCAGCCCAAAACGTCGGCTTCTCAAGCTCCACTCTGCCAAACTTAACGGTTGCATGTCTCCAGTCACCTACACTCTTTGAAGGATCATAATCAGGTTCAACAGTTATTTCCCCTAGAGAATCAACGAGCTCTTGTAGCCCATGGGAGATAAAATCATTGTAAGAGTTTATCTGATGGCTGATGAGTCCTTTTTCAGTGAAGAATGATCGTGCCGCTTCTTTACAAAACTTCTCCAGGCTTTCAATATTGAAGTCAATTGGTACTTGCGCACTTGGGTCTGAAGAAGACTTCAGTTTCCCTTCATCTACCACAGAAGGTATTCCTTTCAAATCCACATCCATAGGAGACAGCCCTCCAGATGGTTTCTGCTCCCCTTTTGCATCCTGTTTTACATAAAACCTGCCTTCCTCGTCGCAATCCAAAACCATGAAATCCGTGACATCGATCTCAGTATCTGGTCCATTTGGTGACTGCTGATCGAGGTTCGTTTCCGGCTCTTCCATCGCTGAACCACCGGGTAGCTGCCAAATGTCAACAAAAGGGATTTTTATCAGTTTTCACAGGAGAGAAAGAAAAGGAACACATGTCAACAAAAGCCCCTTCTCTGAATAAACAAGAGAAGAGGAACATTGCAACGGAGTCATACATTATGCAATCTGGCTGCAATTAAAGGACGGGTCAACAGAAGACATGCAGAGATAGCTCCACAAGACAAGACATTGGCCACTGAATACCAGAACCACCAACAATTTCCTAGACAGCAACAACATAACATAAAAAATAATGCAGATACAACACGCGTCAGACGGCCATTTCGCCTAAACCTTCACTTGAGCAGCGCAGCAATCTAACAAAACGTCAATTTTAAGAGAACTTTTGTGTCCAATCGTGGTTGGCCACATGTCGCAAGGCAATGGCATCAGATGGAGAAATCGACCACTTGACGCAGATCAAGACAAGGGTCCCTCCGCATTAACATAACCCCAGCGTCGCAAAGCACGCCGCTCAACTCGCCGCATCGCGCAGGGCAGAAACCACCGAAGGGTGTGTATAAACGAAAAGCAGAGCACCGGCGGCTCCTGCGCGCGGCGAGGCCACGGCCTCCCTCACTAAACCCTCGCTCGTGCCGCACAAGCTCTCTCTTTTTTTTCCCCGGAAGAGCACAAGCTCGGGCCGCGACCAAACGAACGAACGATCTAACACGCGGAGACAAACCGCAGCGCGGCCGCGAGCAGAGCAGAGCAGAGGGCAGAGGCGACATTGCACCCGAGACGCAGCGAGAAAACCCCCGCGACGGCGGCGTCGAGAAACAAAACAAGAGACAAAAGCGGGGAAATGGGGGGTATGGGCCGGGGGACGGTGGGACTACCTGCGCGCCGGCGATCGCCGAACGCCGCCGCCGGGGGCGAGAGAAACCCTACGACGTTGTGGTCAAGGTTGGGGCTTTTTTTTTTTATTTGGAAGGTTGGGGTTTTAGGCAGGCAGAGAGCGTGAGAGCGACGCGACCGAGGAGGTGGTGACTGGTGAGGACGAAGCAAGGACAGAGGAGGGAAGGGAGTGAGGGCCCTCCCCTTCGGCTTCGCTTTATGGATGAAGGATCCTGCCGTGCAGTGAAGCAGGATCGGCACAGCCAGGAGTGGGAGCGCGCCTCCGGTTGTTGGGATTGGGGCTGGGGTTTTTGCTCCGCTCGTCCTTCCCCTCTGTCTGTCGATTTGACTGCTGGGTGCCGGTCCCATCTGTCGGTGTGATGACCGGAGGCGCCGGGGTCCATTGCATTCCGATCTGCAACGGGTCGACGGATGGCTTGCTCTCGAGGTAATAGCACTGCAGGTCCTTGAATGATGGTTTGATCTTCAAACTTACAAAAATGAATTATTTGATCCTGGAACTTGTTCTCAAGGTGCACATTTGGGCCAATCAACAACAGCCAAGTGGAGCCAGCTGGCCTGAGCTGGTCAGCGCCGCATTTTTTGCATTTAGCCCCTTTCTGTTTATCGAAATTAAACCGCGGGATACCTCTGCTGGAGTGGATAGCTAGCTCTCTGCAGCCTCGCCTCGACGCACCCATGCCAGCTGCTCGACGGCGGGGACGCGCGGAGGGACACGTCGGCCGAGGTGCCTAGGCTCGGCCGGGGGGCGGGACGGTGGCGCCGTCGCGTGGCGGCGAAAAGACGGCCGGGAGGTACTCATCGGTGTGGCACGCGAAGGTGGAGCGGCTGAAGTGCCTCACTAGCCTCTGCCTGCCCTGCAAAGACCAACGGCTCACGGTGCCAGAGAACAAACCGCATAAATGCATGCATGCATCGACGACACGGAGGAGGCTTGTGCGTGCGTGCACGTTCGTTACCTGTATGTACGCGGCGCCGATGTTGATGATCTTGCCGCTGCCGAGCGACCGGTTCCAGCCACGTCCGTGCAGGGCGTAGTGCAGCCCGCGCGCCGCGTCGGCCGTCGTGAGGTTGACGAAGGCGTACCCCTAGTTGCGGCAACGCTGAATGCTTTAATTTGCACGTTGCAAAACAGAAGAAGATCTTGACCGTGGAGTTTTTGAACTGCTGGAAGATTCATTCAGGCTAGAAGACCAAACTAACTAAAGTTATGCATGCTTTCATTGGTTGTTTGTTCCCCTGGCTTGCTTTGGTTGTTTGTCGCTCGAGGAGCTCTTCGCCGCGCTGCGCCTGCCCCACGCCCTCGCCGGCGTCACGCTCCCCTCGCTCGGCAACGGCGCGCTGGTCGGCGCGCTCTTCGTGACCACCGTCGTCGCCAGTGTCGTCGCGCTCGCTGCCGTCGTGGAGATGCGCGGGTTCGTGCGCGACCTCTGCTTCCTCTTCTTCGCGCTCTGCAACCTCGTGCGTGTGCTCGTGAGCGGCATGGTCAACGTCTGGGTGACCGCGTCCTTCGTGTCCATCTACGTGGCCTACGTCGTCCTCGTCTGGACCTCCCAGTGCTGCGCCGAGCCGGGGAAACCGCCGCACCCCGACCTCGCGGCGTCGCTCCTCCTAGAGGACGACGACGACGACGTACCTCTCCTGCCGTCCTACTCTCCAAGATCGCGCAGGCTCCACGACAGCAGCCTGCCTGCATTACCTCGTGTGCGAGCTCCGCATGCCGTTGTACCTCCCGCGCCGCCTCACCATCCCGGGCATCGCCGCGCACCGCTGGTCTCGGCCCAGCGCCGTGGCCTTCGCCGCGCTGGCGCCCGTGCTCCTCGCCACGACGTGGAACTCGCACAACACGGCGAAATCATCCTCGCGCCACGCCGCCACCACAACAGTGACGACCACGCGATCCTCCTCGCCGGCGGCGTCCTTGGCCTCCTCCTCGCGGCCCTCGCCGCGGCCACAACGGACGCCGCGTCCCCTCCCCACGGGCGCCCGCGTGCTGTCGCTGGCGGTGGGGTTCCTGATGAGCGTACAGGGGATCTGGGCATACACCCTGGCGCGTGAACTGGTGGCGCTCCTGGTGGCCATCGGGTACCGTACATGGTGGGCGTGACGGTGCTGGCATGCGGAGACTCGTTGGGCGACCTAGTCTCCAACGTGGCGATGACGACGCACAGGGGCCCCGACGGCGCGCAGATGGCCGTGTCATCCTGCTGCGCCGGGCCGCTGTTCAACACGGTGGTGGGGTTGAGGCTTTCGCTGACCCTGGCGGCGGGCGCGCAGTACCTGGCACCGTTCACGCTCCCGGCGGACGCAGCGGTGTACGAGACGGTGGGGTTGCTGTGCACCAGGCTGGCGTGGGTGCTGGTGGTGGTGAAGGCGAGGGGCATGCGGCTCGACCGGGTGCACGGGGTGGGCCTCATCGTCATCTACGTCCGCGTGCTCGACAGCCTCGGCCTCTGGTTCGAGTAGCGACGGCAGCACACAGAGGAAGCCGCTCTGCTCCCGTCAATGGCAACCACTGTCTACTGATGTACGTAGATGGAGGATGATAGTTGATAGATCAGATGCTTGTACAGTCGTAGTAGCACTAGCTGGTACTATAGTATTAGCCTGTAGGTGATTACCGGTGGATTAGTTAGTGGTGTAATTGTTGCTTGTTTTGGTTGGCATCAAGATGATTTCCCCATGAGTTGAAATCGATAAACGACAGGGAGCTAAATGCAAAAGTGCGGGGCTGACCGGCTTGGTCCAGTTGGCTCCACTTGGCTGCATATGATTGGCTGAGGACCAAATGTGCACCTTGAGGACAAGTTAGAGGACCAAATAATCCACTTTTGCAAGTTTGAGGACTAAAGCATCACATGCAATACAAGTTCGAGGACCTGCAGTGCTATTACCTCCTTGCTCTCCGATGTTAGGGATGGCAGTAGAAGGCGAGTGCGGCCACGGGCGCCTGCTGGTCCGTGCTGTCTCACCGATGTCATTTTCTCTTATGATACTTGTCACAAAAGTTATGTAAATCACGCATTGTTAGCAACTACTCCCTTCGTCCGATGAAAATTGTATATATAGAAATTTTAGGATAAATTATGAAGTGGAGTAAAAAGTGCATTGAAAAAGTGCAAGCCCACATCTCTTTCCTCTTTAATTACCCAACCCCCAATGAGCTAAATACATGTAGAAAGTAAGGAGACCGTGTGTAAAATGTTGTTGGTCTCGATTACCGTGTGATGGGAGAGAAACATTTTTTTCTATTTTAAAGTGCATTGGGAAGATAGAAGTACACTTTTTTGTGGACAAATTTTAAAACCAAATGTACACTCTTCACCGGACGTAACTGAGAGATGCACATAAGACTATCCATAATGGGAGTAATATAAGTGATAACATCACACATATTTATATCTTTATATTATATTATACCAATATAAAAAGACCCAAATGGGCAGATCCAAATAATCTCGGCCATCAAATCATGTCAATCCAACGACCTAGACTGCTTCAATGTCGAGCACTCAACACGTTTAGCGTGCAGTTAATTTCATACCAAATATAGTACTAATCACATAATAACACGTAAATAATATCCTACTTAATATCCGCATGCGCTTAATACACTTCCAAATTAACGTGCATTGCACGTACACGTTAACTAGTCTAGGCAAAATAGATAATATGGCAAATAATTAATGAGGAAAAAACCATATGATAACATAGTGTGTGTTTGTCCTATAGCGTGTTGGTCGTACATAGTATTTGTCGCGCCGGGTGCTTCTGGCTTCATCGGTACACGGTGCCTACGGCACAATTCCTGCTCACCTCCGGCTCGTCAAACCAGGGGCGGAGGAAAAGGGTGGACAGGGTGGGCTGCGACCCATCCTGGGATTTTGTATTGGGTTATATACCTATGCATATTTAGATGGGCCAGAGCCTTCTAAAAAAATGGATGGCCCAAAGGAAAAAAAGCCAAACATCATATTTGACCCAGCGCACACGGTACGCACAGAGCCACATCGATCCAACTAGTTCTTCCCATCCTCGACGGCCGACTCCCCAGCGGCTGAGCCGCCCCATTCCCGCTGCCTTGCCATTCCTCGCCGATCACCTGCCCGCCTGACCCTCGACGACAGCCGCGCCCCTTGCAAGCTGCGACCCTGCCCTGTCCACGCCCGTCTGGCGCCCCTGCAAAGCCGGTGGCAGCCGCCCGGTCACCAGTCCGGCACTCGCCCAGTTGCAAGTCAGGAGCCCTGCCCCAATTAGCCTGGTTTAAGGTACCCAATTTCATATTTAGCCATTTAGTGTTTACTTTTTTGTTGTGCTATGCTATCCAGTACATGATGTTCATGCATGAATCGAACACACACATAAATTTGGACATTATTTCTGCCTCAATTAGGTTATTGGTATAAAGTAAATTATGTTGAAGAATGAAGAGGACTGGAGGCATTGCCTCTCTTTTTCATAGGCATGCTGTTGGGAAACGTAGCATGCAATTTTAAAAAAATTCCTACGCTCACGCAAGATCTATCTAGGAGATGCATAGTAACGAGAGGGGGAAGTGTGTCCATGTACCCTCGTAGACCGAAAGCGGAAGCGTTTGACAACACGGTTGATGTAGTCGAACTTCTTCTAGATCCGACCGATCAAGCACCGAATGTACGGCACCTCCGAGTTCTGCACACGTTCAACGGGGTGACGTCCCTCGCCTTCTTGATCCAGCAAGGTGTCGAGGAAGTAGATGAGTTCTGCCAGCACGACGGCGTGGTGACGGTGATGGTGAAGTAATTCTTGCAGGGCTTCGCCTAAGCACCGCAAAACTATGACCAGGGGTGTAAACTGTGGAGGGGGGCGCCGCGCATGGCTAACGATTGTTGTTGTGTGTTCTAGGCGCCCCCTCCCCACATATATATAGGTGGGAGGGGGACGAGAGGTAGCCAGGGGCGCCCTAGGGTTGGCCGCCACCCCCTAGGGGCCCTGCCTTGCCCTGCGCCCCCCTTTCCATGTATGCATGAAGGGGAAGGAAAGAAGGGGGTGAGGGAAGGAAGTGGGAATCCTAATCCACACTTTCCTTTCCCTTCCCCCCTTTCCTTCTCCTCCTCCTATAGCCTTATAGGGTGCACCAGCCCCTTGTGGGCTGGTGTGTTCCTTAACAAGGCCCATATGGCCCATAGGATTGCCGGGGGTACCCGAAACACCTTCCGGTGACCCGATACCCTCCGGAACACTTCCGGTGTCCGAATACCATCATCCTATATATCAATCTTTTCCTCTCGGCCATTTCGAGACTCCTCATCATGTCCGTGATATCATCCAGGACTCCGAACAACATTCGGTCACCAAATCACATAACTCATATAATACTAAATCGTCATCGAACGTTAAGCGTGCGGAGCTACGGGTTTGAGAACTATGTAGACATGACCGAGATACCTCTCCGGTCAATAACCAATAGCGGAACCTAGATGCTCATATTGGCTCCTACATATTCTACGAAGACCTTTATCGGTCGAACCGTTATGACAACATACATTATTCGCTTTGTCATCGGTATGTTACTTGCCCGAGATTTGATCGTCGGTATCCACATACCTAGTTCAACCTCGTTACCAGCAAGTCTCTTTACTCGTTTCATAATACATCATCTTGTAACTAACTCATTAGTCACTTTGCTTGCAAGGCTTCTTATGATGTGCATTACCGAGAGGGCCCAGAGATACCTCTCCGATAGTTGGAGTGACAAATCCTAATCTCGATCTATGCCAACCCAACAAACACCTTCGGAGATACCTGTAGAGCATCTTTATAATCACCCAGTTATGTTGTGACGTTTGATAGCACACAAGGCATTCCTCCGGTATCCGGGAGTTGCATAATCTCATAGTCGAAGGAATATGTATTTGACATGAAGAAAGCAATAGCAATAAAACCGAACGATCATTATGCTAAGCTAACGGGTGGGTCTTGTCCATCACATCATTCTCCTAATGATGTGATCCTGTTATCAAATGACAACTCATGTCCATGGTTGATGTCTGCTAGAACTACGTCGGTATTTCCCCAAAGAGGAATGGATGATGCAGCACAGCAACAGTAGGTATTTCCCTCAGTGATGAGACCAAGGTTTGAACCAGAAGGAGAACCAAAAAACACTACGTAAACAGCACCTGCACACAAATAACAAATACTCGCAACCCGACGTGTCAAATGGGTTGTCAATCCCTTTCAGGTAACGGCGCCAGAAATTGGCAAACGGATGTGAGAGAGTTGTAATAATTGATAGATCGAACGCCAAATAAAATAAAGTGCAGCAAGGTATTTTTGTATTTTTGGTTTAATAGATCTGAAAATAAAAGGCAAATAAAATAGAATGCAAAGGCAAATATATGAGAAAGAGACTCGGGGGCCGTAGATTTCACTAGTGAACTTCTGGAACTTCTTCACAAGCATAGCAAGCTCCTTTCCAATGTCTTCAGGATCACCAGAACTGCAGTCCGATTCTTCTTCAGATGAGGAAACAACCTTTGCCTTCAAAGCGCAAGTTCGGCCATAGTTGGGACCATAGATATCTCTTTTCTCAGATAGCTGAAACTCATGTGTGTTGAGCCTCTCAAGTATGTCAGACGGATTGAGTGTCTTGAAGTCAAGGCGTTCTTGAATCATCAGGGCTAGGGTGTCAAACGAGTTGTCAAGTGATCTCAGGAGTGTCTTGACGATTTCATGCTTGGTGACCTTAGTGGCGCCAAGAGCATGAAGCTCATTTGTGATGTCAGTGAGGCGATCAAACATGAGCTGGACATTCTCATTGTCGTTTCTCTTGAAGCGGTTGAAGAGGTTGCGAAGAACACTGATCCTTTGATATCTCTGTGTTGAGACGCCTTCGTTGACCTTGGAGAGCCAGTCCCAGACTAGCTTCGACGTTTCCAGAGCACTCACACGGCCATACTGTCCTTTGGTCAGATGACCACAGATGATGTTCTTGGCGGTAGAATCCAGTTGAACGAACTTCTTGACATCAGCAGGGGTGACACCTTCACCAGTCTTGGGAACGCCGTTCTTGACGACATACCATAGATCGACATCAATGGCTTCAAGATGCATGCGCATCTTATTCTTCCAGTAGGGGCAATCAGTGCCATCGAAGACAGGGCACGCAGCGGAGACTTTGATTATCCCTGCAGTCGACATAGCTAAAACTCCAGGTGGTTAAACCGAATCACACAGAACAAGGGAGTACCTTGCTCTGGTACCAATTGAAAGTGCTAGTTATCGACTAGAGGGGGGTGAATAGGCGATTTTTATGAAAGTCTTCAAAACATGGAAGTTTCGAAGACAAACAATAGAAATGAACCTATTAACATGCAGTGGAAGGTAGACTACACTAGGCAAGCCATAGTCAAGTATTCAATGAAGTGAAAGCACGAAGACTAATAGCAGCTAAGTAGTAATGATCAGGAAGGAAGATAGTATGAAGCCAAACAACAATAGTAGTCACACAGTGAAGTCAAACAGGTAACGCACGCAGGCAATGACTTCACGAAGACAAACTGTAAGTAAAGAGAGGGAGAAGATAGAACCAGTAGCTTGGTGAGGACAAGGATTTGTTGGACCAGTTCCAGTTGATGTGACAACTGTACGTCTGGTTAGGGAGGCTGAGATTTAACTCAGAAGACCGCATCTTCACCTTATTCCCCTTGAGCTAAGTGATGACCCACAAGTATAGGGGATCTATCGTAGTCCTTTTGATAAGTAAGAGTGTCGAACCCAACGAGGAGCAGAAGGAAATGATAAGCAGGTTTTCAGCAAGGTATTCTCTTAGCCTATACCATGTCGATGCATCTCCCTTCAAAGATAAAGGGAAGACCTTCTTCTTAATAAAATCACCAGGTATACCTGCAAGCTTAAATAATCCACAAACTTCATCCACATATATTAGGTGCTCATCAGGATGCTTTGTTCCATCTCCTGCAAAAGGATTAGCTAGCAGTTTTTCTAACATACCCGAAGGAATCTCAAAGTGGACATTTTCATTTTCAGTAGGTTCAGTAGGTTGAGGAGCAACTCTTTGCTCTACTGGTCGGGGTGAAGATACCCCGAACAAGCCCCTCAGAGGATTACTTTCCATAGTAACAAGTGACAGTAAATTTCAGCACAATATATAAATTTTTCCTTACCAAATTCCACCTACCAAAGGTGCTTCAGTCCCCGGCAACGGCGCCAGAAAAGAGTCTTGATGACCCACAAGTATAGGGGATCTATCGTAGTCCTTTCGATAAGTAAGAGTGTCGAATCCAACGAGGAGCAGAAGGAAATGATAAGCGGTTTTCAGCAAGGTATTCTCTACAAGCACTGAAATAATAGGTAACAGATAGTTTTGTGATAGGATAATTTGTAACGAGCAACAAGTAACAAAAGTAAATAAAGTGCAGCAAGGTGGACCAATCCTTTTTGTAGCAAAGGACAAGCCTGGACAAACTCTTATATAGAGAAAAGCGCTCCCGAGGACACATGGGAATTATCGTCAAGCTAGTTTTCATCACGTTCATATGATTCACGTTCGGTACTTTCATAATTTGATATGTGGGTGGACCTGTGCTTGGGTGCTGCCCTTACTTGGACAAGCATCCCACTTATGATTAACCTCTATTGCAAGCATCCGCAACTACAACAAAAGTATTAAGGTAAACCTAACCATAGCATGAAACATATGGATCCAAATCAGCCCCTTACGAAGCAACGCATAAACTAGGGTTTAAGCTTCTGTCACTCTAGCAACCCATCATCTACTTATTACTCCCCAATGCCTTCCTCTAGGCCCAAATAATGGTGAAGTGTCATGTAGTCGACGTTCACATAACACCACTAGAGGATAGACAACATACATCTCATCAAAATATCGAACGAATACCAAATTCACATGACTACTAATAGCAAGACTTCTCCCATGTCCTCAGGAACAAACGTAACTACTCACAAAGCATATTCATGTTCATAATCAGAGGAGTATTAATATGCATAAAGGATCTGAACATATGATCTTCCACCAAATAAACCAACTAGCATCAACTACAAGGAGTAATCAACACTACTAGCAACTTACGGTACCAATCCCAGACTTGGAGACAAGAATTGGATACAAGAGATGAACTAGGGTTTGAGAGGAGATGGTGCTGGTGAAGATGTTGATGGAGATTGCCCTCTCCCGATGAGAGGAGCGTTGGTGATGACGATGGTGATGATTCCCCCTCCCGGAGGGAGGTGTCCCCGGCAGAACAGCTCTGCCGGAGCCCTAGATTGGTTCCGCCAAGGTTCCGCCTTGTGGCGGCGGAGTCTCGTCCCGAAAGCTTGCCTATGATTTTTCTTCGGACAAAAGACTTCATATAGCAGAAGATGGGCACCGGAGGGACGACAGGGGGCCCACGAGGCAGGGGGCGCACCCAGGGGGGTAGGGCACGCCCCCACCCTCGTGGACAGGTGGAGGCCCCCCTGACGTATTTCTTCCGCTCAGTATTTTTTATTATTTCCAAAAATAACTTTCGTGGAGTTTCAGGACTTTTGGAGTTGGGCAGAATAGGTCTCTAATATTTGCTCATTTTCCAGCCCAGAATTCCAGCTGCCGGCATTCTCCCTCCTTATGTAAACCTTGGAAAATAAGAGAGAATAGGCATAAGTATTGTGACATAATGTGTAATAACGGCCCATAATGCAATAAATATCGATATAAAAGCATGATGCAAAATGGACGTATCACTAAGGACACCCAGTCCTCGCCCAATCACTCTGGTAAGTCTTCAAGGTAGACTTCCAAACCTTCACAGACTTCGTTCACCGGCAATCCACAATGACTCTTGGATGCTCAGAACGCGACGTCTAACCGGCTGGAGGATTCACAGTCCTCAAGTGTAACAAGTCTTCAGGTCACGCGGACAGAAAGACTTCAGTGATGCCTAACACTCTTTGGCTCTGGGTGTTTTGGGCTTTGTCCTCGCAAGGATTTCTCTCTCTCAAAAGCTTCGGAGGTGGGTTGCTCTCAAACGACAAAAGCCGTGCACTAACTCTGAGCAGCCACCAATTTATGGGGTAGGGGTGGGCTATTTATAGCCACTAGGCAACCCGACCTGATTTGTCCGAAATGACCCTGGGTCACTAAGAAACTGACACGTGTTCCAACGGTTAGATTTCAAACACACGCGGCAGCTTGACTTGGGCTACAAGTAAAGCTGACTCATCTGCCTCTGGATAAGATTTGCTCTCATTGTCTTCGCTCGAAGACATAGGATTTGGTTGAGCATCACTTCAGTCATTCTGACTTTGTTCACTTGGACCCCACTTAACAGTACGGTGGTTCCTATGACTCAACAAAGAAGAAAAGGAAACTACGAAACAACTATGTCTTCGCACTCCATAGTCTTCACGTGAATGTCTTCTCGAGTCCTAAGCTTCGATGTGATTGTCTTCATATACCACCATTGTCTTCAATGTCTTCATACATTTTTAGGGGTCATCTCTGATACGTCTCCATCGTATCTATAATTTTTGATTGTTCCATGCCAATATTATTCAACTTTCATATACTTTTCGCAACTTTTTATATTATTTTTGGGACTAACATATTGATCCAGTGCCCAGTGCCAGTTCCTGTTTGTTGCATGTTTTATGTTTCGCAGAAACCCCATATCAAACGGAATCCAAACGTGATAAAAACAGACAAAGAATTATTTTGGAATATTTGTGATTTTTGGGAAGTAGAATCAACACGAGGCGGTGCCCGAGGTGGCCATGAGGGTGGGGCCCACGCCCACTCCAGGCAGGCGCGCCCCTGACCCTCGTGGGCCACCTGTAAGGCGGTTGATGCCCTTCTTCGGCCGCAAGAAAGCTAATTTTTGGAAAAAGATCTGGGCGAAGGTTTCAATCCAATCGGAGTTACGAATCTCCATATATACATGAAACGGTGAAAGGGCAGCAGAGGAGAACGCAGAAACAGAGAGAGACAGACAGACATATCCAATCTCTGAGGGGCTCTCGCCCCTCCCACGCCATGGAGACAATGGACCAGAGGGGAAACCCTTCTCCCATCTAGGGAGAAGGTCAAGGAAGAACAAGAAGGAGGGGGGCTCTCTCCCCCTCGCTTCCGGTGGCGCCGGAGTGCCGCTGGGGGCCATCATCATCACCACGATCTTCACCAACACCTACGCCATCTTCACCAACATCTCCATCACCTTCCCCCCTCTATCTACAGCGGTCCACTCTCGCGCAACCCGCTGTACCCTCTACTTGAACATGGTGCTTTATGCTTCATATTATTATCCAATGATGTGTTGCCATCCTATGATGTCTGAGTAGATTTTTGTTGTCCTATCAGTGGTTGATGAATTGCTATGATTGATTTAATTTTCTTGTGGTTATGTTGCTGTCCTTTGGTGCCCATCATATGAGCGCGCGCGTGGATCACACCATAGGGTTAGTTGTATGTTGATAAGACTATGTATTAGAGGGCAAGAGTGACAGAAGCTTCAACCTAGCATAGAAATTGATGCATACGGGATTGAAGGGGGACCAATATAACTTAATGCTATGGTTGGGTTTTACCTTAATGAACGTTAGTAGTTGCGGACGCTTGCTAATAGTTCCAATCATAAGTGCATAGAATTCCAAGTCAGGGATGACATGCTAGCAGTGGCCTCTCCCACATAAAACTTGCTATCGGTCTAGTAAAGTAGTCAATTGCTTAGGGACAATTTTGCAACTCCTACCACCACTTTTCCACACTCGCTATATTTACTTTATTGCTTCTTTAGTCTAAACACCCCCTAGCTTTTATTTACGTGCTCTTTACTTTCTTGCAAACCTATCCAAAAACACCTACAAAGTACTTCTAGTTTTATACTTGTTCTAGGTAAAGCGAACATTAAGCGTGCGTAGAGTTGTATTGGTGGTTGATAGAACTTGAGGGAATATTTGTTCTACCTTTAGCTCCTCGTTGGGTTCGACACTCTTACTTATCGAAAGAGGCTACAATTGATCCCCTATACTTGTGGGTTATCAATCTCCGATAGGTAAACCGAATCAATGAGGGACTACTACCTGTGTTATCCTGCAATTCTCACAAACACATTAGTCCCTCAACCAGGTTTGTTGTCAATACTCCAAAACCAACTAGGGGTGGCACTAGATGCACTTACAATCTCCCCCTTTTTGGTGATTGATGATAAACTGGTTGAAGTTTTCAACGGGGATAAAAGTATGTGAAATTGTAAGGGATTAAGGTATTGTCTTCATAAGTAGCAAACGGCTCCCCCTGAAGATGTGCATATAAGTATTTTGCTTTTGGAATGCAAATTCACATGGCAGGTTGTACTTGTGGAGATCCTCTTCAACTTATGAAGACAATTCATCATGCATGAAAAGATATAACAAAGATAATGACATGCATAATGAAAAATGGATGTCTGCAATATGACTTTGTGCGGGATTTGTCATCGCACATGCGGAATTTATCATCGCATCACATAATAGCAGAAAAAGTAGCAGACGACCATCAAGTTTAAGTGTTACAACTCAAAGAACCAAATGTATCGAAAGCGAGAGTTGTAAACACTTGGCAAAAGTATAGCAACCACCCATATGGACCCGCTTGAAGACTATCAACTCATATGCTTCTCCCCCTTTTGTCAGTAAGGACCAAAAAGGTTTGAAGACATAGAGCCTCTACTCGTTCCCATGAGGAGTAGGTGAAGCATTTAAAACAGATTCAATGTTTGTCTCTGTATCTTCTGCTGACAAGGACGCAGAGAAGACATTCGATAGTTTCAATAGAGTGCATATGATTTGGATAGATAGAATTTGAGGTAGAAGCATAGAGAGGTTAGGGTCCAATCACATTCACTTAGTCCAAAAAATTCAAACGAGAAGACATAGCTATAAGTGAATGCTGTAGAGGACAGAACACAAGTATATGTATATATCTGAGTAAGACTAAATCAACAAAGTGAAGATCATCATGAATACAAATCAGTGTTGAAGATAAATCAAATGCGAAGACTTAGCAAATGTAACGCCAGGAGAAAAACACTCCAAACAAGAATTTGGTGGTGGCGTTACGCACCTTATAGGAAGTATTAGACCCAGACACAGCGCACAATTATTGTGGCGCTCCGAAGTCAAATTCCGCATTAATGTATTCACACTCAGAGTGTAAGTCTTCATTGATTGAAGACATACATTACATCGTGTGTTGCACATCTAAGTCATCAACATGCATAAGTGTTAGGATGTGTGCCTAATCACAGGACATTCGAGGATTCCAAGATATTTAGCTCACACCGCAACTTGCAAAACCTTTTCTCATCCAAGGGCTTTGCGAAGATATCTGCCAATTGCTCTTCAGTGTTGACGTGAATGATATCAATATCTTCCTTCATGACATGATCTTTGAGAAAGTGATGAGAATCTCAATATGCTTTGTCTTCGAGTGGTAAACTGGGTTGTTGGCAATCTTGATGGCGCTTTCATTGTCGCAGTAGAGTGGTACTTGCTTCAGATGGATGCCTGATGTCTACTACGCAACCTTCTTCTTGTAGACGTTGTTGGGCCTCCAAGTGCAGAGGTTTGTAGGACAGTAGCAAATTTCCCTCAAGTGGATGACCTAAGGTTTATCAATCCATGGGAGGCGTAGGTTGAAGATGGTCTCTCTCAGACAACCCTGCAACCAAATAACAAAGAGTCTCTTGTGTCCCCAACACACCCAATACAATGGTAAATTGTATAGGTGCACTAGTTCGGCGAAGAGATGGTGATACAAGTGCAATATGGATGATAGATAAAGGTTTTTGTAATCTGAAAATATAAAAACAGTAAGGTAACTAATGATAAAAGTGAGCATAAACGGTATTGCAATGCTAGAAAACAAGGCCTAGGATTCATACTTTCACTAGTGCAAGTTCTCTCAACAATAATAACATAATTAGATCATATAACTATCCCTCAACATGCAACAAAGAGTCACTCCAAAGTCACTAATAGCGGAGAACAAACGAAGAGATTATGGTAGGGTACGAAACCACCTCAAAGTTATTCTTTCTGATCAATCTATTCAAGAGTCCGTAGTAAAATAACACGAAGCTATTCTTTCCGTTCAATCTATCATAGAGTTCGTACTAGAATAACACCTTAAGACACAAATCAACCAAAACCCTAATGTCACCTAGATACTCCAATGTCACCTCAAGTATCCGTGGGTATGATTATACGATACGCATCACACAATCTCAGATTCATCTATTCAAACCAACACAAAGCACTTCAAACAGTGCCCCAAAGTTTCTACCGAAGAGTCAAGACGAAAACGTGTGCCAACCCCTATGCATAGGTTCATGGGCGGAACCCGCAAGTTGATCACCAAAACATACATCAAGTGGATCACGTGATATCCCATTGTCACCACAGATAAGCACGGCAAGACATACATCAAGTGTTCTCAAATCCTTAAAGACTCAATCCGATAAGATAACCTCAAAGCGAAAACTCAATCCATTACAAGAGAGTATAGGGGGCGAAACATCATAAGATCCAACTATAATAGCAAAGATCGCGATACATCAAGATCGTACCACCTCAAGAACATGAGAGAGAGAGAGAGATCAAACACATAGCTACTGGTACATACCCTCAGCCCCGAGGGTGAACTACTCCCTCCTCATCATGGAGAGAGCCGGGATGATGAAGATGGCCACCGGTGAGGGATCCCCCCTCCGGCAGGGTGCCGGAACAGGGTCCCGATTGGTTTTTGGTGGCTACAGAGGCTTGCGGCGGTGGAACTCCCGATCTGTTTTGTTCTTCGATGTTTTTAGGGTATATGGACATATATAGGCGAAAGAAGTCGATCAGGGGAGCCACGAGTGGCCCACGAGGGTGGGGGCGCGCCCAGGGGGGCAGGCGCGCCTCCCTGCCTCGTGGCCACCTCAAAGCTTCCCTGACTTCAACTCAAAGTCTCCTGGATCACGTTCGTTCCAAAAATCACGCTCCCGAAGGTTTCATTCGTTTGGACTCCGTTTGATATTCCTTTTCTGCGAAACACTGAAACAAGGGAAAAAACTGAAACTGGCACTGGGCTCTGGGTTAATAGGTTAGTCCAAAAATAATATAAAAGTGCATAGTAAAGCCCATTAAACATCCAAGATGGGTAATATAATAGCATGAATACTTCATAAATTATAGATACGTTGGATATGTATCAGCATCCCCAAGCTTAATTCCTGCTCGTCCTCGAGTAGGTAAATGATAAAAGAAATAATTTATGAAGTGTGAATGCTAGCAGGTGCACAAGTTTGATCAATGATAATTTCAATCACCTTTTCTAGCATCATCATATGTCATAACAATAGCTCAACTCATAAAGCTTCTCATGATCAAGTAACAAACTATTCACATGTTAAAGTATAGATCATAAACCTTCTTGAAAACTAACAAACCGTGTTATTAGTCATCAAACAATTACAATTCATCTTATTTTCAGGAAGAGTCTATGTCAGAGCTTTGATTTAGCAAACTCCACATACTCAACTATCATTTAGTCTTCCATGATTGCTACCACTCAAAGCATATTTTTAGAACAAATAGTATTCATCGAATACAGAGAAAGATAGGGGCTTAATGTTTCACCTCCCAACTTATTTATCATATAGATAATTGTCAACAATAATAATTCATGATCAAATATATTTGAATGGCCATATATGCTTAGATCTTTCCATCACATGATGCTTGCCAACTAAAGAGTGGGTTGGAATGAGAACGAATACTACTGACTCTTGCATAAAAGTAAAAGATAGGCCCTTCGCAGAGGGAAGCAGGGATTTGCAGAGGTGCCAGAGCTCGAAGCTAAAATAGAGATGAAAATAATTTTGAGAGGTATGCTTTCATTGTCAGCATAACGACCAAGAGTTCCCAATATCTTCCATACTAGATACATTATAGGCGGTTCCCACGCAGAAAGGTAAAGTTTTAACTCCCCCTCCACCAACATTCACACTCCACGGCTTGTCCGAAACAACGGGTGCCATCCAACTATCAACATTCCTGGGGGAGTTTTGTTTAAATTATTTGCGAATTTGTTTTTGATCTTTTGATCATAGGACTGGGCATCCCAGTTACCAGCCGTTTTCTCGCGAATGATGAGCGGAGTCCACTCATCGTGAGAATAACCCACCTAGCATGGAAGGTACTGACAGCCCCTAGTCGCTACATGAGCGATTCAGGCATACAAAACAGATTATTATTTGAAGGTTTAGAGTTTGGCACATGCAAATTTACTTAGAACGGCAGGTAAATACCGCATATAGGTAGATATGGTGGACACTCATGGAAGGAACTTGGTTCAAGGAATTTGGATGCACAAGCAGTATTCCCGCTTAGTACAGATATTTTGGCTAGCAAAGGATTCTAAATAGCAAGCACCACATGTTAGAGGATCCATAACAATATAACTTCTATACAAATATACCCAAGCATAACTCATTATGTTGTCTTCCTTGTCCAACTTCAACTAATTTGCTCAGGTTTGAAAATAATTAATGGGGCTCACAATCATAGAAGATGTCCAAGATAGTATATTTATATGTGAAATCTCTCTTCCTTCAATATTCTTTCATGAATTGTTCAAGTGACCAATACAATGTTTGCTAACCGTCAATAAATTTACCACCTCTACTTCTTATATGTTAAGGCATTACTCCCCATGGGAAAGGCATATGAAACATGTATAATTTCAGATTTATGACATTCAAATCATTCAACCATTTACTCATAGGATATAAGTGAAGCACACGAGTAAATGACAAACTACTCCAAAAAGATATAAGTGAAGATCAATGGGTAGTTAAATAATTATGTAGCTATGTGAAGACTCTCTCTCATTTAAAAATTTCAGATCTTGGGATTTTATTCAAACAGCAAGCAAAGCTAAATAAAATAAAATGATGCTCCAAGCAAAACACATATCATGTGGTGAATAAAAATATAGCTCCAAGTAAAGTTACCGATGAACGAAGACGAAGGAGGGGATGCCATCCGGGGCATCCCCAAGTTTAGGCTCTTGGTTGTCCTTGAATATTACCTTGGGGTGCCTTGGGCATCCCCAAGCTTAGGCTCTTGCCACTCCTTATTCCATAGCCCATCGAATCTTTACCCAAAAATTGAAAACTTCACAACACAAAACTTAACAGAAAATCTCGTGAGCTCCGTTAACGAAAGAAAACAAAACACCACTTCCAGGTACTGTAATGAACTCATTCTTTATTTGTATTGGTGTTAAATCTACTGTATTCCAACTTCTCTATGGTTTATAAACTATTTTACTAGCCATAGATTCATCAAAATAAGCAAACAACACACGAAAAACAGAATCTGTCAAAAACAGAATAGTCTGTAGTAATCTGTAACTAACGCAAACTTCTGGAACTCAAAAAATCTAACAAAATAGGAAGACCTAGATAATTTGTTTATTGATCTACTGCAATTGGAATCAGTATTTTATCACGTTCTGGTGATTTTTAACAATTGTTTTCGTGAACAGAAAGTTTCTGGAATTTTCAGCAAGATCAAATAACTATCATCCAAGAAGATCCTATAGGTCTTATTTGGCACAAACACTAATTAAAACATAAAACCACATCTAACAAGAGGCTAGATGATTTATTTATTACTAAACAGGAACAAAAAGCAAGTAACAAAAATAAAATTGGGTTGCCTCCCAACAAGCGCTATTGTTTAACGCCCCTAGCTAGGCATGATGATTTCAATGATGCTCACATAAAAGATAAGAATGAAACATAAAGAGAGCATCATGAAACACATGACAAGCACATTTAAGTCTAACACACTTCCTATGCATAGGGATTTTGTGAGCAAACAACTTATGGGAACAATAATCAACTAGCATAGGAAGGCAAAACAAGCATAACTTTAAAAATTTCAACACATAGAGAGGAAACTTGATATTATTGCAATTCCTACAAGTATATGTTCCTCCCTCATAATAATTTTCAGTAACATCATGAATGAATTCAACCATATAACCAGCACATAAAGCATTTTTTTCATGATCTACTTGCATAGAAATTTTACTACTCTCCACATAAGCAAATTTATTCTCATCAACAATAGTGGGAGCAAACTCAACAAAATAGCTATCATGTGATTGAAAATTAAGACCAAGATGACAAGTTTCATGGTTATCATTATTCTTTAAAGCATACGTGTCATCACAATAATCATCATAGATAGGAGGCATGCTTTCATCATAGTAAATTTGCTCATCAAAGCTTGGGGGACAAAAAATATCATCTTCATCAAACATAGCTTCCCCAAGCTTGTGGCTCTGCATATCATTAGCATCATGGGTATTCAAAGAATTCATACTAACAACATTGCAATCATGCTCATCATTCACATATTTTATGCCAAGCATTCTATGTAATTCCTCTTCTAGTACTTGAGCACAATTTTCCTTCCCATTATTTTCACGAAAGACATTAAAAATATGAAGCATATGAGGCAACCTTAATTCCATTTTTTGTAATTTTCTTTTATAAACTAAACTAGTGATAAAACAAGAAACTAAAAGATTTGATTGCAAGATCTAAAGTTATACCTTCAAGCACTCACCTCCCCGGCAACGGCGCCAGAAAAGAGCTTGATGTCTACTACGCAACCTTCTTATTGTAGACGTTGTTGGGCCTCCAAGTGCAGAGGTTTGTAGGACAGTATCAAATTTCCCTCAAGTGGATGACCTAAGGTTTATCAATCCGTGGGGGGCGTAGGTTGAAGATGGTCTCTCTCTGAAAACCCTGCAACCAAATAACAAAGAGTCTCTTGTGTCCCCAACACACCCAATACAATGGTAAATTGTATAGGTGCACTAGTTCGGCGAAGAGATGGTGATACAAGTAGAATATGGATGATAGATAAAGGTTTTTGTAATCTGAAAATATAAAAATAGCAAGGTAACTAATGATAGAAGTGAGCGTAAATGGTATTGCAATGCTAGGAAACAAGGCCTAGGGTTCATACTTTCACTAGTGCAAGTTCTCTCAACAATAATAACATAATTAGGTCATATAACTATCCCTCAACATGCAACAAAGAGTCACTCCAAAGTCACTAATAGCGGAGAACAAACGAAGAGATTATGGTAGGGTACGAAACCACCTCAAAGTTATTCTTTCTGATCGATCTATTCAAGAGTCCGTAGTAAAATAACACGAAGCTATTCTTTTCGTTCAATCTATCATAGAGTTCGTACTAGAATAACACCTTAAGACACAAATCAACCAAAACCCTAATATCACCTAGATACTCCAATGTCACCTCAAATATCCGTGGGTATGATTATACGATATGCATCACACAATCTCAGATTCATCTATTCAAACCAACACAAAGTACTTCAAAGAGTGCCCCAAAGTTTCTACCGGAGAGTCAAGACGAAAACGTGTGCCAACCCCTATGCATAGGTTCATGGGCGGAACCCGCAAGTTGATCACCAAAACATACATCAAGTGGATCACGTGATATCCCATTGTCACCGCAGATAAGCACGGCAAGACATACATCAAGTGTTCTCAAATCCTTAAAGACTCAATCCGATAAGATAACTTCAAAGGGAAAACTCAATCCATTACAAGAGAGTAGAGGGGGAGAAACATCATAAGATCCAACTATAATAGCAAAGATCGCGATACATCAAGATCGTACCACCTCAAGAACATGAGAGAGAGAGAGAGATCAAACACATAGCTACTGGTACATACCCTCAGCCCCGAGGGTGAAATACTCCCTCCTCGTCATGGAGAGCGCTGGGATGGAAGTGCGTTATATCGACTAGAGGGGGGGTGAATAGGCGATTTTTATGAATTCTTCACTGAGGAATTTGTGGGTGAGGAAATTCCTTAGCGAAGAGCTACTTGCAACGGAATAAGTACTCAAAAGTATGCATAGTAGAACACAAGCATAGTCATCATGATGAAATGAAAACAAGCACAGAGTACAGAAAGCGTAAACACATGATAACACTGGATGAAGACAAACAGACTGAGGAAAGTGAACTGAGGAAATTGAGAAAGTCTTCAGTCAAAGCCTTCAAACACAGATATGAACAAGTGCACAACACAGTAATGAGGAAATGAAAGAGTTGAGGAAATAGAACCAGTTGGCTTGGTGAAGACAATGATTTGGTAGACCAGTTCCAACTGCTGTCTCAGTTGTACGTCTGGTTGGAGCGGCTAGGTATTTAAACCTGAGGACACCCAGTCCCGGACACACAGTCCTCACCGTATTCTCCTTGAACTAAGGTCACACAGACCTCGTCCAATCACTCGTGGTAAGTCTTCAGGTGACTTCCAAACCTTCACAAACTCGGTCACTTGGCGATCCACAATTTCCTCTTGGATGCTCTAGACCATGACGCCTAACCGTCTGGAAGAAGCACAGTCTTCAAAGGTAACAAGCGTCGGATCCACGCAGGATCAATCTCTTCAGTGATGCTCAATCACTTTGGGTTTGTAGGTGTTTGGGTTTGGGGTTTTTCCTGACTTGATGATTTCCACTCAAAGTCCTCGGAGGATGGGATGCTCACAAAGGACAAGTGTCAGTTTCTCCCGGAGCAGCCGACCAGCTAGTGGTTGTAGGGGGCGGCTATTTATAGCCTAGGGAGCAGCCCGCATGATAAGACATAAATGCCCTTCAATGATATGACCATTAGGTGGGTAGATATTTTGGGACAGCTGGCGCATAGCACAGCAACGGTCGGAAATTTGAGTATCAAATTCCTCAGGGCTATCATGTTCCTCACTGTGTAGGCAATCCGCACTGGCGAATTCCTAACTCCTAAGTCAGAACAAATTCCTCAGAGACCAGAAGAACTTCGTCTCTGTCACTGAAGAATACGACTGAACTATATGAGATTTCCAATGGCTTCACTCGAAGGGATTGGTAGGTGTAGGATTTTGAGTTGAGCATCACATGGAAATTTTTCCTTAGTATTTCCTCGACCCCCTTTAACAGTACGGTGTTTCCTATGACTCAAGAAAGAGAAAATGAAACTACGAAAACAAAAGTCTTCATGCTTCATGTTCCTCAAATGAATACCAAGTCTTCAAGGTCACACCAATTTCTTCACTTTCAAAGTCTTCAGAAATCCAAAGTCTTCAGTCGAAGAACTTCAGTTTTAGGGGTCGACTTTCTCTGTAAATATCAAACTCCTCATAGACTTATAGACCTGTGTACACTCACAAACGCATTAGTCCCTTAATCTATAAGTCTTCAATACACCAAAATCACTAAGGGGCACTAGATGCACTTACACGGAATGATGAAGATGGCCATCGGTGAGGGACCCCCCCTCCGGCAGGGTGCCGGAACAGGGTCCCGATTTGTTTTTGGTGGCTACAGAGGCTTGCGGCGGCGGAACTCCCGATCTATTCTGTTCTTCGATGTTTTTAGGGTATATGGACATATATAGGCGAAAGAAGTCGGCCAGGGGAGCCACGAGTGGCCCACGAGGGTGGGGGGCGCGCCCCGGGGGGGGGGGGGCAGGCGCGCCTCCCTGCCTCGTGGCCATCTCGAAGCTTCCCTGACTTCAACTCCAAGTCTCCTGGATCACGTTCGTTCCAAAAATCACGCTCCCGAAGGTTTCATTCGTTTGGACTCCGTTTGATATTCCTTTTCTGCGAAACACTGAAACAAGGGAAAAAACAGACTGGCACTGGGCTCTTGGTTAATAGGTTAGTCCCAAAAATAATATAAAAGTGCATAGTAAAGCCCATTAAACATCCAAGATGGATAATATAATAGCATGAATACTCCATAAATTATAGATACGTTGAAGACGTCTCAATGCCATAGTCCTTGAGTGTTTGCCTCATCCATAGAAGCTGAGCGTAGCAAGATCCAGCAGCAATGTATTCAGATTCAGCAGTGGAGAGAGATACACAGTTCTGCTTCTTAGAAGACCAACAGACAAGTGATTGTCCCAGAAAGTGACACGTGCCTGATGTAGACTTGCGATCCACCTTGTCACCAACATAATCAGCATCCGAGAATCCAACTAGATCAAACTCTGAGCCCTTTGGATACCATAATCCTAGCGTTGGGTGTAAGCCAAATATCAAAGAATTCGCTTCATAGCTAAGTGATGCGATTCCTTTGGTGCCGCTTGGAATCGGGCACACATGCAAACACTAAGCATGATATCTGGCCTAGATGCACATAAATAAAGTAAAGAACCAATCATGGAGCGGTATACCTTTTGATCGAACTCTTTACCATTGGCGTCAGGACCCAGATGACTCTTGGTTGGCATTGGCGTCGTGCAACCTTTGCAGTCTTGCATTCCAAACTTCTTCAGGCAGTCTTTGAGGTATTTCTCTTGAGATATGAAGATGTCGTTGCTCTGCTGACGAATTTGAAGACCAAGGAAGAACTTCAGCTCACCCATCATGGACATCTGATATTGCTCTTGCATCATGTGTCCAAACTCATCAGTGTATTTCTGGTTAGTGCAACCGAAGATAATGTCATCCACATATATCTGGCACACAAATAGTTCACCATCATATGTCTTCGTGAAGAGTGTGGGATCCATGGAACCAGGTTTGAAGCCTTTGCTCTTCAGGAAGTCTTTGAGTGTGTCATACCAAGCGTGAGGGGCTTGTTTGAGGCCATACAATGCCTTGTTAAGCTTGTATACCATATCAGGATGTTTTGGATCTTCAAAGCCAGGTGGTTGTGCAACATACACTTCTTCTTCAATCTTGCCATTGAGAAAATCACTCTTCACATCCATTTGATACAGAAGGATGTTGTGATGATTTGCGTAGGCTAGCAGTATGCGAATGGCTTCAAGTCTAGCCACAAGAGAAAATGTTTCATCGAAGTGTATCCCTTCAACTTGAGTGTATCTTGAGCAATGAGACGAGCCTTGTTTCTGACAACTTGACCATGCTCATCTTGCTTGTTGCGATATATCCATTTGGTGCCTATTATGTTGTGTTTGCGAGGGTCAAGACGCTTGACTAGTTCCCACACATTTTTTAGCTTGAACTGTTGAAGCTCTTCTTGCATAGCTTGAATCCATTCAGGTTCCATGAAGGCTTCAGCAACTTTCTTGGGTTCTGATATTGAGACAAATCCAAAGTGCCCACAGAAATTTGCTAGCTGTGTTGCTCTTGAACGAGTGAGTGGACCAGGTGCATTGATGCTATCGATTATCTTCTCAATCCGTACTTCATTTGCAACACGAGGATGAACTGGACGAAGATTTTGCTCTTGCTAATCAATGTCATCATTAGGAGGATTGTCTTCGGGCTGAGTATTGTCTTCAGGTTGATTAGGTGTAGAAATGATAAGTTCCTCTTCAGCTTGAGCTTCAGACGGTATGATTTCTCCAGTTCCCATGAGCTTGATGGATTCACTAGGTCGAACTTCATCTAGCACATTTGGCAGGTGCTCTCTTTGCGAGCCGTTAGTTTCATCGAACCGCACATCTATAGTTTCAACCACTTTATAGTGAAAGAGGTTGAAGACTCTGTAGGAGTGCGAATCCTTTTTGTAATCGAGCATAAAACCTTCAGGTGCTTTCAGTGAAAATTTTGAAGTGTGATGTGGATCCTTGATCCAGCACCTAGCACCAAATACTCTGAACTAACTGACATTTGGCTTCTTACCAGTCAGGAATTCATAGGATGTCTTCTTCAGAAGCTTGTGAAGATAAACACGGTTGATGACATGGCATGCAGTATCAATGGCTTCGGGCCAGAACTTTCTTGGAGTCTTGTATTCATCAAGCATCGTCCGAGCCATCTCAATGGGTGTTCTGTTCTTGCACTCCATGATGCCATTCTGCTGAGGAGTGTACGGAGTGAAGAACTCATGAGTGATGCCCAATGTATCCAGGTAAAGGTCGAGGCTGGTGTTCTTGAACTCTGTGCCGTTGTCACTTCTGATATGCTTGATCTTGACGCCATAGTTATTCATGGCACGGTTGGTGAAGCGTCTGAAGACATCCTGCACTTCAGTCTTGTAGAGGATTATATGCACCCACGTATATATTGAATAATCATCAACAATGACGAAGCCATAGAGACAAGCAGTAGTAGTGAGAGTAAAGTAGTGAGTAGGTCCAAAGAGATCCATGTGAAGCAGCTCGAAGGGTTGAGATGTCGTCATGATTGTCTTCGAGGGATGCTTGGTCCTCGTCATCTTTCCAGCTTCGTAGGCCCCGCATAGATGATCTTTCTTGAACTTGACGCCCTCGATGCCTACAACGTGCTTCTTCTTTGCGAGAGTGTGCAAGTTCCTCATGCCAGCATGCCCTAGCCTCCGATGCCAGAGCCAGCACTCTGAAGCTTTTGCGAGAAGACATACGACAAGCTGTAGTCCTGCTGAGAAATCTACCATGTACAAATCATCTTTCTGATACCCTTCAAAGACTAGAGACTTGTCAGATTCCATTAGTACAAGGCAACGATATTTCCAAATATCACAATCATGTTCAAGTCACAAAGCATTGAGACAGACATTAAGTTGAAACCAAGGGATTCAACAAGCATCACTTTATCCATGTGTTGATCCTTTGAGATTGCAACTCTACCTAGACCCAATACCTTGCTTTTACTAGTGTCAGCAAATGTGATGTGACTCTTGTCAAATGGACATAAGGTTGAGTCCATGAGAAGACTTCGATCACCAGTCATATGATTAGTGCATCCGCTGTCCATAATCCATTCTGAAGCATGAGGTGTCATACCCTACAGTACAGTTAGGGGGATAGGCTTCACCAAGAGTATTGTGAAGCATAAACATTTGACGCACAAGAGGATTATCAAAGCTCAGATCAAGGTTCGGACTGATAGGATGATTGGCAAGCGATTTAGGAACAAAATACATAGTAAGACCATTTGGGCATTTTATCTTGCGCCCTACAAGATGTTTTAGGTCCCCAGCAAAAGCATCGGACGCCTTTGATTTCCGGCTGGAGACCTTTCCCTGCAAAAGAAAGTTAATTTTTCTTAACCACCCACATTTTCAGGGGTGGCTTAGAAGCAATGAGTCTAAGTGCAGCATCTGAGAACTTCGGCTTTGGAGCCCTAGCAAATAGCCTTGCAGGAGGTGAATAGTACTCATATGAATATGCAGAATAGTTCTTAGTCTTATGAACATAGCGGTTTGATGACACACACTCATATTCATAAGTTTGAGTATGATTTCCCTGCAACACATTGGCGTTAGGGTGACTCAGGTGAGTCCTGTGTCTGTATGAAGCCTTTGGTCTGGGGTTTGTCTTCTTCCCTTGTGGTGTCATGACGACATTCACAGGAAGATTCTCAAGACACTTTTTGGGCACCCAGATCTTCTTCATAGGTGGTCCATTCCTGCAGTCATTGTTCAAGATATCTTCCGATATTCCGATAAATTAGCCGATTTATCGCTTAATGCCGTCTGACCGATAAGATAAATCAGTTGATAAATTAGCCGATATGGCGATAAATCAAACGATATGCCCATAAACTGGCCGATTTACCCCTTATCTTGGGTCGACCAATAAGTTCTTGATAAGCGATATCCCCAACATTGCCTGCAGTTAGTACCAATATACCTGGCAAACACTTCACCATTCTGATTCTTAAACAGTTTATAGTTTGCATCAAAGGATTCATCAATGATAATTGGGTTAGCACAAGTGAAGCCAGATAAGGTGGATGGATCCACTGAAGGTCCCTTGGCAGCAACCCATGTGGTTTTGGGGTACTGCTCAGGCTTCCAGTAAGAGCCATCAACATTCATTTTCCTCTCGAACCCAACACCCTCTTTTTTAGGGTTTCGGTTCAGAATCTGCTTTCTGAGGACATCGCACAGTTTCTGATGCCCTTTGAGACGTTTGTACATCCCTGTCTCAAGCAATGTCTTCAACCTAGCATTTTCATCGGCAATAGTAGTGGCATCCTCAGTTGAGGGGTTAGTTACCACATCAATAGTTGAAGATATTGCACCAGTGGCAGCAGTAGAACATTCAGCAACAGAAGTAGCGTTATCACGCTCAAGGCATTTTAGACATGGTGGTTCAAATCCTTCCTGAGCGGGACTGATCTGTTGAGCGCGAAGTGACTCATTCTCTTTTTGAAGATCTTCATGAGCCGCTCTCAATTTCTCAAGTTCTTGCTTACTTTGAAGAAAATCGTAGGAAAGCTTTTCATGAGTTGTTGAGAGCGTTTCATGACGACTTTCAAGTTCCTTGTACTTAACATGAAGATTTTTATGTCTTCAATTAAGGACTGAGATCGGGTCATTTCTGCGTCCAACAGGTCATCGCTTTTGTCTAACAGTTTTTGAATATGTTCCATAGCTTTCTGTTGTTCAGTTGCAATTTTAGCAAGTGTTTTGTTACTGGGTTTGGATTCACAATCGGAGTCATCTTCACTTGACGTCTGAAAGTAAGCATCGCGTGAGTTTACCTTGGCACCGCGTGCCATGAAGTAGTAGGTGGGAGCGGAGTCGTCCTTGTCATTAGCATCAGCGTTGGTGACGGAGCCATTGTCTTCAGTGTTGAAGATGGACTTGGCAACGTAGGCTGTAGCTAGAGCCAGACTTGCAACGCCAGAGTCGGACTCCTCCTCAGACTCCACCTCTGCCTCCTCCTGTGAATCCATCTCCTTGCCATCAAAAGCATGAGCCTTGCCACATGAGCTCTTCTTGTGTGATGAAGACTTCGATGAAGATTTGGAAGAAGACTTTGAGGATTTCTTCTTCTTCTTGTCATCAGAATCATACTCCTTGTTCCTTTTCTTCTTCTTGTTTTCATTGTCCCACTGCGGACACTTAGCGATGTAGTGACCAGGTTTCTTGCACTCGTGGCATGTTCTCTTCTTGTGGTCATGAGTAGAAGTTTCATCATTTCTTGAGTTGGATCGTGAAGACTTTCTGAAGCCTTTCTTCTTGGTGAACTTCTGGAACTTCTTCACAAGCATAGCAAGCTCCTTTCCAATGTCTTCAGGATCACCAGAACTACAGTCAGATTCTTCTTCAGATGAGGAAACAACCTTTGCCTTCAAAGCGCGAGTTCGGCCATAGTTGGGACTATAGATATCTCTTTTCTCAGATAGCTGAAACTCATGCGTGTTGAGCCTCTCAAGTATGTCAGACGGATCGAGTGTCTTGAAGTCAGGGCGTTCTTGAATCATCAGGGCTAGGGTGTCAAACGAGTTGTCAAGTGATCTCAGGAGTGTCTTGATGATTTCATGCTTGGTGATCTCAGTGGCGCCAAGAGCATGAAGCTCATTTGTGATGTCAGTGAGGCGATCAAACGTGAGCTGGACATTCTCATTGTCGTTTCTCTTGAAGCGGTTGAAGAGGTTGCGAAGAACACTGATCCTTTGATCTCTCTGGGTTGAGACGCCTTTGTTGACCTTGGAGAGTCTATCCCAGACTAGCTTCGACGTTTCCAGAGCACTCACACGACCATATTGTCCTTTGGTCAGATGACCACAGATGATGTTCTTGGCGGTAGAATCCAGTTGAACGAACTTCTTGACATCAGCAGGGGTGACACCTTCACCAGTCTTGGGAACGCCGTTCTTGACGACATACCATAGATTGACATCAATGGCTTCAAGATGCATGCACATCTTATTCTTCCAGTAGGGGTAATCAGTGCCATTGAAGACAGGGCACGCAGCGGAGACTTTGATTATCCCTGCAGTCGACATAGATAAAACTCCACGTGGTTAAACCGAATCACACAGAACAAGGGAGTACCTTGCTCTGATACCAATTGAAAGTGCTAGTTATCGACTAGAGGGGGGTGAATAGGCGATTTTATGGAAGTCTTCAAAACATGGAAGTTTCAAAGACAAACAATAGAAATGAACCTATTAACATGTAGCGGAAGGTAGACTACACTAGGCAAGCTATAGTCAAGTATTCAATGAAGTGAAAGCATGAAGACTAATAGAAGCTAAGTAGTAATGATCAGGAAGGAAGATAGTATGAAGCCAAACAACAATAGTAGTCACACAGTGAAGTCAAACAGGTAACGCAGGCAGGCAATGACTTCATGAAGACAAACTGTAAGTAAAGAGAGGGAGAAGATAGAACCAGTCGCTTGGTGAGGACAAGGATTTGTTAGACCAGTTCCAGTTGCTGTGACAACTGTACGTCTGGTTAGGGAGGCTGAGATTTAACTCAGAAGACCGCATCTTCACCTTAGTCCCCTTGAGCTAAGGACACCCAGTCCTCGCCCAATCACTCTGGTAAGTCTTCAAGGTAGACTTCCAAACCTTCACAGACTTCGTTCACCGGCAATCCACAATGACTCTTGGATGCTCAGAACGCGACGCCTAGCCGGCTGGAGGATTCACAGTCCTCAAGTGTAACAAGTCTTCAGGTCACGCGGACAGAAAGACTTCAGTGATGCCTAACACTCTTTGGCTCTGGGTGTTTTGGGCTTTGTCCTCGCAAGGATTTCTCTCTCTCAAAAGCTTCGGAGGCGGGTTGCTCTCAAACGACAAAAGCCGTGCACTAACTCTGAGCAGCCACCAATTTATGGTGTAGGGGGTGGGCTATTTATAGCCACTAGGAAACCCGACCTGATTTGTCCGAAATCACCCTGGGTCACTAAGGAACTGACACGTGTTCCAACGGTCAGATTTCAAACACACGCGGCAGCTTGACTTGGGCTACAAGTAAAGCTGACTCATCCGCCTCTGGATAAGATTTGCTCTCATTGTCTTCGCTCGAAGACATAGGATTTGGTTGAGCATCACTTCAGTCATTCCGACTTTGTTCACTTGGACCCCACTTAACAGTACAGTGGTTCCTATGACTCAACAAAGAAGAAAAGGAAACTACGAAACAACTATGTCTTTGCACTCCATAGTCTTCACGTGAATGTCTTCTCGAGTCATAAGCTTCGATGTGATTGTCTTCATATACCACCATTGTCTTCAGTGTCTTCATACATTTTTAGGGGTCATCTCCGGTAGGTAAACCGAATCAATGAGGGACTACTACCTGTGTTATCCTGCAATTCTCACAAACACATTAGTCCCTCAACCAGGTTTGTCGTCAATACTCCAAAACCAACTAGGGGTGGCACTAGATGCACTTACACATACGTGTCGGTTCCCCTTCTATCACTGGGACCAAGCACCGTAAGATCAAACCCATCACAAAGCACCTATTCCCATTGGAAGCTAAATAGATCAAGTTGGCCAAACAAAACCCAAATATTGGAGAATAAATATGAGGCTATAAGCAATCATGCATATAAGAGATCAAAGAAGACTCAAATAACTTTCATTGAGAAAAAAGATAGATCTGACCATAAACTCAAAGTTCATCTGATCTCAACAAACACACCGCAAAAAGAGTTACATCATATGGATCTCCAAGAGACCATTGTATTGAGAATCAAACGAGAGAGAGTAAGCTATCTAGCTACTAACTACGGACCCGTAGTGTTGGGGAACGAAGCATGGAATTTCAAAAAAATTCCTACGCTCACGCAAGATGTATCTAGGAGATGCATAGCAACAAGAGGGGGAGAGTGTGTCCAGGTACCCTCGTAGACCGAAAGTGGAAGCGTTAGGTTAACGCGGTTGATGTTTTCGAACGTCTTGACGATCCAACCGATCAAGTACCGAACGTACGACACCTCCGAGTTCAGCACACGTTCAGCTCGATGACGTCCCTCGAACTCTTGATCCAGGAAAGTGTTGAGGGAGAGTTTTGTCAGCACGACGGTGTGGTGACGGTGATGGTGATGTGATCCGCGCAGGGCTTCGCCTAAGCACTACGATGCTATGACCGGAGGAGTAAACTGTGGAGGGGGGCACCGCACACAGCTAAGAACAATTGATGTGCTTTGCGGGTGCCCCTGCCCCCGTATATAAAGGAGGAGGGGAGGAGGCCGCCGGCCCTAGGGGGCGCGCCATGGGGGGAAACCGAATAGGACTCCAAGTCCTATTCGGCCCCCTTCCTTTCTTACGGAGGGGGAAAAGGGAAGGGAGAGGGAGGAGGAGAAGGAAAGGGGGGCACCGCCCCCTCCCCTTGTCCAATTCAGACAACCATGGGGGGGACACCCCTTGTGAGCTGCCTCCTCTCCCCTATGGCCCATAGGCCCATTACTTTCCCGGGGGGTTCCGGTAACCCCCCGGTACTCCAAAATATACCCGAACCATTATGAAACCATTCTGGTATCCGAATATCATCGTCCAATATATCAATCTTTACCTCAAGACCATTTTCAGACTCCTTGTCATGTCCGTGGTCTCATCCGGGACTCCGAACAATCTTCGGTCACAAAAACACATAACTCATAATACAAATCATCATCGAATGTTAAGCGTGCGGACCCTACGGGTTCGAGAACTATGTAGACATGACCGAGACACATCTCCAGTCAATAACCAACAGCGGAACCTGGATGCTCATATTGGTTCCTACATATTTTACGAAGATCTTTATCGGTCAAACCGCAATGACAACATACGTAATTCCCTCTGTCATCGGTATGTTACTTGCCCGAGATTCGTTCGTCGGTATCCTCATACCTAGTTCAATCTCATTACCGGCAAGTCTCTTTACTTGTTCCGTAATGCATCATCCCGTAACTAAATCATTAGTCACATTGCTTGCAAGGCTTATCGTGATGTGCATTACCGAGAGGGCCCACAGACACCTCTCCGATACTCGGAGTGACAAATCCTAATCTTGATCTATGCCAACCCAACAAACACCTTCAGAGACACCTGTAGAGCATCTTTATAATCACCCAGTTACGTTGTGACGTTTGATAGCACACAAGGTGTTCCTCCGGTATTCGGGAGTTGCATAATCTCATAGTCAAAGGAATATGTATAAGTCATGCAGAAAGCAATAGCAATAAAACTTAACGATCATTATGCTAAGCTAACAGATGGGTCTTGTCCATCAGATCATTCTCCTAATGATGTGATCTCATTCATCAAATGACAACACATGTCTATGGTCAGGAAACTTCACCATCTTTGATTAACGAGCTAGTAAAGTAGAGGCATACTAGGGACACTATGTTTTGTCTATGTATTCACACATGTATCAAGTTTCTGGTTAATACAATTCTAGCATGAATAATAAACATTTATCATGATATAAGGAAATATAAATAACAACTTTATTATTGCCTCTAGGCTATAGTTCCTTCAGTCTCCCACTTGCACTAGAGTCAATAATCTAGATTACATTGTAATGATTCTAACACCCATGGAGTCTTGGTGCTGATCATGTTTTGCTCATGGAAGAGGCTTAGGCAACGGGTCTGCAACGTTCAGATCTGTAATTTTGCAAATCTCTATGTCTCCCTCCTTGACTTGATTGCAGATGGAGTTGAAGCGTCTCTTGATGTGTTTGGTTCTCTTGTGAAATCTGGATTCCTTCGCTAAGGCAATTGCTCCAGTATTGTCACAAAAGATTTTCATTGGACCCGATGCACTAGGTATTACACCTAGATCGGATATGAACTCCTTCATCCAAACTCCTTCATTTGCTACTTCCGAAGCAGCTATGTACTCCACTTCACACGTAGATCCCGCCATGACGCTCTGCTTGGAACTGCACCAACTGACAGCTCCACCATTCAATAATACGTATCCGGTTTGTGACTTAGAGTCATCCGGATCAGTGTCAAAGCTAGCATCGACATAACCATTTATGACAAGCTCTTTGTCACCTCCATAAACGAGAAACATATCCTTAGTCCTTTTCAGGTATTTCAGGATGTTCTTGAACCACTGTCCAGTGATCCACTCTTGGATTACTTTGGTACCTCCCTGCTAAACTTATAGCAAGGCACACATCAGGTCTGGTACACAGAATTGCATACATGATAGAACCTATGGCTGAAACATAGGGAATGACTTTCATTTTCTCTCTATCTTCTACAGTGGTCGGGCATTGAGTCTGACTCAACTTCACACCTTGTAACACAGGCAAGAACCCTTTGACTGATCCATTTTGAGCTTCTTCAAAACTTTATTAAGGTATGTGCTTTGTGAAAGTCCAATTAAGCGTCTTGATCTATCTCTACAGATCTTGATGCCCAATATATAAGCAGCTTCACCGAGGTCTTTTATTGAAAAATTCTAATTCAAGTATCCTTTTATGCTATCCAGAAATTCTATATCATTTCCAATCAACAATATGTCATCCACATATAATATTAGAAATGCTACAGAGCTCCCACTCACTTTCTTGTAAATACAAACTTCTCCAAAAGTCTGTATAAAACCATATGCTTTGATCACACTATCAAAGCGTATATTCCAACTCCGAGATGCTTGCACCAGTCCATAAATGGATCGTTGGAGCTTGCACACTTTGTTAGCACCTTTAGGGTCGAAAAAACCTTCTGGTTGCATCATATACAACTCTTCTTTAAGAAATCCATTAAGGAATGCAGTTTTGATATCCATTTGGCAAATTTCATAATCATAAAATGTGCCAATTGCTAACATGATTCGGACAGACTTAAGCATCGCTACGGGTGAGAAGGTCTCATCTTAGTCAACTCCTTGAACTTGTCGAAAACCTTTCACTACAAGTCGAGCTTTGTAGATAGCAACATTACCGTCAGCGTCAATCTTCTTCTTGAAGATCCATTTATTCTCTATGGCTTGCCGATCATCGGGCAAATCAACCAAAGTCCATACTTTGTTCTCATACATGGATCCCATCTCAGATTTCATGGCTTCTAGCCATTTCGCGGAATCTGGGCTCATCATCGCTTCCTCATAGTTCGTAGGTTCGTCATGGTCTAGTAACATGACTTCCAGAACAGGATTACCGTACCACTCTGGTGTGGAACGTCCTCTGGTTGACCTACGAGGTTCGGTAGTAACTTGATCTGAAGTTTCATGATCATCATCATTAACTTCCTCACTAATTGGTGTAGGCATCACTTGAACTGATTTCTGTGATGAACTACTTTCCAACTCGAGATAAGGTACAATTACCTCATCAAGTTCTACTTTCCTCCCACTCACTTATTTCGAGAGAAACTCCTTCTCTAGAAAGGATCCGTTCTTAGCAACAAATATCTTGCCTTCGGAACTGTGATAGAAGGTGTACCCAACAGTTTCTTTTGGGTATCTTATGAAGACACATTTCTCCGATTTGGGTTTGAGCTTATCAGGCTGAAGCTTTTTCACATAAGCATCGCAACCCCAAACTTTAAGAAACGACAGCTTAGGCTTCTTGCTAAACAACAGTTCATATGGTGTCGTCTCAACGGATTTAGATGGTGTCCGGTTTAACATGAATGCAGCCGTCTCTAAAGCATAACCCCAAAATGATAGTGGAAAATCGGTAAGAGACATCATAGATCGCACCATATCTAATAAAGTACGGTTACGACGTTCGGACACACCATTACGCTCTGGTGTTCCAGGTGGCGTGAGTTGCGAAACTATTCCACATTGTTTCGAATGAAGACCAAACTAAGCATATCGAGCCGTGAACCGTCACCATCCTTTCTTTTACCTTTAATCTTGAGCAGAGTACCAAGGATGCTTTCACATACGTTCTTCTCTACGTGCATGACATCGATGCAGTGACGTACACGTAGAATCTCCCAGTAAGGTAATTTCCAGAACACCGATTTCTTCTTAAACACTTGATCCTTGGGTGTTAGTTTCACTGTCAAAGGGTGGTTCTTGCCAAGCACAACATTAAATTTTTTAGCCATGTTGTGGACCACCACCCCTTCA
The DNA here is from genome assembly GCF_018294505.1 of Triticum aestivum. Classification (NCBI taxonomy): domain Eukaryota; kingdom Viridiplantae; phylum Streptophyta; class Magnoliopsida; order Poales; family Poaceae; genus Triticum; species Triticum aestivum. The sequence goes on along the minus strand of NC_057814.1, from coordinate 408,364,254 downwards.
TAGGGTCTTGGGGCTACAGCTGCCTCTGCCGTACCATCAAATTCAGCTTTCATCTTTCGGTATGGGTAATTTTTCCGTAAGAACCTACGATGACGCAAATACACTGTTTTGTGCGAGTTGGGAAGTCTTCTGCTAGCTGTCCTATCCATGCATGTGACACACCCTACTTCTCCCCTTATTTTCTGCCCCGATGTGTTGCCTAATGCCGACATATCTTGAATGGTGTGCACCAGCATGGCATGTAGATCGAAAATCTCCTTTCTGTAAGCATCATAACATTTTACAGCAGGCGCATCTATCCACACTGTCAGCAGTTCTTCTACCAGTAGCTGAAAGTAAATGTCGATGTCATTTCCAGGTTGCTTAGGGCATTGGATAATCATTGACATCATAATGTATTTTTTCTTCATACACAACCAAGGAGCTAGGTTATATATGCACAGAAGCACCGGCCATGTGCTGTGATTGGTGCTCATATCACCAAAAGGATTCATCCCGTCAGTACACTCCCCGAGCCTTATACTTCTAGAATCCTTGGCAAAATTTCCAAACTTTTTATCGATTAATTCCCACTGAGCCCCATCTTTTGGGTGCCTCATATACTTATCCGCAATTCGCTCATCATGATGCCACTTCAACCTCTTTGCCTCTCTAGGGTTTGCAAACAAACGCCCCAACCTTGGAATTAAAGGCAAGTACCAAACAACCTTGAACGAGACTCCTGTCTTGATCTTGTCATCCAATTTGTACTTGTCCTTTGCTCTCCTGCGCTTGTATCGTGCATGCTTGCATGTGAGACATGCACGAAAATCTTTGTACTCACCACGGTACAATATACAATCATTCACACAAGCCTGTATCTTCTGTACTTCAAGTTCCAATGGGCAAACAATTTTCTTCGCTTCATTCGTGCTTCTGGGGAGCACATTATCTTCCGGAAGAATTTCTTTCAAAAGACCTAACATCTCTGTGAAGCCCTTGTTTGATAGACCGTTTGCTGCTTTAAATCTGAGAAGCGCCAGGGTGGCACTCAACCTGGAATATTTCTTTTTGCAACCTGGATACAATTCTTTCTTGGAGTCCGCATCAATGGTTGGCAGATCCTTGTACCCAATCATATGCTTATATAGACCCTCAAAATCTGCAATCATAGCAGCAAAATCTGGCATATCAAGATCATCGTCATCTGCGTCGACGTCTTGGTTTTCCAATGGGCGTTTCGGCTTTCCAGTGTTCCATTGGTAGCTTGACGCCTCTGCCCCGATGTTAGAGTCAACATCCATGTGACACTGATTGGGGTTTGGCATCTCGCTGCCCTGGGTATCTTCATCCATGACCTCCTCTTCACCGTGTCTGGTCCAACGTGTATATCCATCCATGAATCTCCTAGAGACTAAGTGCATCTGGACATCTGCAACTTCATGTGACTCTGTATTGGCACAGTCAGTACATGGACACAGGATGTAATCCGCATCACCAATTCTCCTCTTTGTACTTTCAGCCAAATTCATGAACTCTGTCATGCCACTGATAAAATCTGCAGTTTTCCGATTCTTCATACATCGAGATCGTTCCATCCGCAGCACACGAATGGTAATTAAAAACAAAACAACAACATTAATACATGGATTAACTGCTGTCCAAAGATGCGTGCATAAATCACAAGGTTTTATTTTAATAATTACTGAGGGCGCTCCATGTTGTTATCCAGACGTGGTATGACAAAAATTAATGGCCAGTGAATTTACACGCAGAGTACTAGTACAACACTACACTTAGGAATTGAATACCTAAATTTAGCCACTCACGAAAAGAATACCTTAATTAATTAGCCGCGCGGCGACCTCCACCTAGCAGACAGACAAGCACGATGCGGCGGCACGCCGAGACAGCAGGGTCGAGGAGCAAAGCTTAGTGCGGCTGCCGCCTAAAGTTCGACCTCCACTATCCCGCCATCGACCGCGATGGATGTGGTCGAATCACGCCGCCGCCGACCTCGATGGTTGAGCTCCTCCTATCTCCCGCCGCAGAACAAGGATTGACCTCCTATGACGCCGCCACCGCCCACCGACCGAGGATTGACCTGCCTAGGCCGCTGCCACCATCTCTATATGCAGAGCAGCTGTTTTTTTACGGATATCCGCGGAGCGGCTGTTTACACGGTATCTCACCGTAACTCAATAATATGGATAGGGTAGTACATCACATACGGTTATGTAATGGCAACCGTGTCTAACCTACGTTGTCTTCTCACTTGGTTTGGTGTAGAAATCGTGTGTGACGTTGTAATACCGAACACAAACGACATGTACAAACAGTGTGCCGTATACAACATATATATAGTGCCATTAGTAGTAGTTCCCAACCGTTAGCTTATCTCCACAGTTTCCCCATTTCCCCTAAATCCCTACATAGCCTCCAAATTCCCTCGCGTGGCGCTGACATTGGGGGAATGTGGACGAGTGGTGCTGATGGTTTCGGTGCGGCTGCTCCTGCTCGTATCACCGCCACGACGGCGGTCGCCGCCGAGCACTTGCCTAAGGTCATCAGAAGGCAGGTGTACTATGGATCCGAATCGTCCTGCCAGGTTCCAATCTATCCCGATCTTTTTTACCATATCCAAAGTATGGCTCCTTGCTGAATCCGTTTTGAATGATCCCCCCCCTCAGGAAAGTGATCTGCCGCCGGATCCGGAGCTTGACTCCAGACTCCCGCAACACGAGTTCAACTTCAAGTTTTGCGCCACCGAGAAGTACCAAAAGCTGAGTTGTGTGCACGGGCACACTCTCGCTCGACGTGTATGCACGGAGGGATTCGACATTGGCAGGCGGTTTCTCAGTTGCCCCTTAGAGGTTAGTGCTAATTAAGTTCATCATTTTACTTCAGTTAATGCCACCGCTCATCCAGAATACTATTAACATTGGCAGGGATATGAGGCTTGTGCCTTTGTTAACTGGCTGGATGAAGAATGGCATGGCATGGCTCGGAGTGTTATCACCAAGCTCGCAGAAGATAACGTAAAGCTGAAGAAGAAACTGGCTGATCTGGAATGTACAATCAGTACGATGAAGCAAGAAAGAATCAATCACAGGCAACAGATGAAAGCAAGAGACAAGAAGGAACTAGCATGTGTAGTTGTGGTTGTCGCATTAGCCATGTTCTATCCGCTGTTTGCAATGATGATTAGGGGTTTTGTTTGATAGTATTGCTAAAGCACATCTAGATGTGCTCTAAGTAATGCACATCTAGGTCCTATATATGCCATTGATGTTACGCGAAGTTCGTGCAGATATTTTTCTTTGTCTTTTTTCTTTTCCTTTCTAGTTTGATTATTACTGGCTTTATCAATAAGAAGAGCTCAATGTATTGCTTGCCAACTGTCCTACTCCGTTCGTACCGGTACCGGTGCATAATCCCAAAACTCGTTCCTTGTTTTTGTCCTGAAAAGGAAACCAGCCAAATAGCCAATAGGAGTCCTGCGCAACCCCGGGAATTTGGAGCGACTGGGTACAAATAATTACGGTTGATTATATCAGCGGTTAGATAATACGTCAACCCCCGCTTCAATCCCCGCTTCAATTGGCAGTTCCTCTTCTCTGCATACCCCGCTTAAGTGTCCACCATCTTCATCATCCCCGGCCGGCCATGCTACACACTAGCACATACTCTGCAGCCATGTCGAGCGATAACGAGGACGACAGTTCAGCCAGTAGTCTGGAGCCTGATGATAGGTCAACATCGGAATCATCCCGCTCGTCTTCCATGAGTCCGGCGTTGAGCCCAGACCTCGATTATATCCGGTTCATGGAAGGGACGCCGCCTCTAGAGTCGTCAGACGACAACCAGACGGACAAGGAGCCGTCGGAGGACGAAGAAGAGGACGACGATGATGATGAGGAGGAATGGTCGAACGAGGAGGAGGACGACGACGACGATAGCAACGACGATGACGACGGCGGCGGTGATGAAAAGCCAACGGTCAGCGGCAAGAAGCGTCCTCACCAAGACGATGTCGCGGGGCCATCCAACAAGAACAACAAGAAGAAGGACTAAATTAAGCAGACTGTATATATCTCTGTTTATCCTGTCAATCTCATCGTAGACAGTTAGTAATATGTATTCGACAGAGATCTTCTACATTATCGCGAACAGGTTGGTTTGTTGAACTGTGTGCCCTGACGAGCACACAATTCACAAAAAAAGACCGTATGGGCTGTCTATAATGATCACACACAATTCTGATTACCGACCTGTTTGCCGGGTATCACACACATCTTGTTACGCTGAATCGTCTGTGTTCACCTCACTCATCGCAAACGGTTCATCGGAGTGAACTGTATGCCGTATATCGCACACACCTTGATCGGGCTGCCCGTTTCTGTTGTTCTGTCTCATCGCAAACAGTTCGTACAAATCAACCGTATGCCCCTCATCGCACACGCAACTATAATCTGAACCGTGTTTGATGTATCATTCATCACAAATGTTTTGCATCATTTCTGACGATTTTCATACACCACCGTTTGCGATTATTGCATCGCACACAGTTTCTCGAAGGGTCTCTGATCGTAGTGTCGCATTAGCAGCATCCTGCAGTAGTGTCAGTAAAATATGTTGATGAAAAATAAGCACATTGCAGATTCATCAGATTAATTCAAGCCAAATAGAAAACCCATTTATCTAAACCAAGCATGATTAAGAACTAGGAAATATAGCACTTGTATATGTTTCTCATGTACTAAGTGCAGCCAAATTCGATTTATTTCTCACATGCACAACAATACAAAATTCTACCCCCGACAATTGGACATCGCAGTGTAGAATTGAACCAAGCAGTTAGCTAAACACCACAACAAATGAACCAAACATTAACTGAGCACCACATTGCACAATATAACATACTCCTAATAGAAGATCAGATAGTTAACCAAACCAAGCATGCTTAACAACTTGGAAATATAGCAATTGTATTTGTTTCTCATGTATTTAGTACATCCAAATTTGATTTATTCCTCACGTGGTATACAATAACAGAATGCAGCCACAACAATTGAACATCACATTGCAGAATTGAACCAAGCAGTTAACTAAACACCACAACAAATGAACCAAACATTAACTAAGCACCACATTGCACAATATAACATACTCGTAATAGAAGATCAGACAGTTAACCAAACCAAGCATGCTTAACAACTTGGAAATATTGCACCCTGAAGAATTGAACATCACATTTGCAGAATTGAACCAAGCAGTTAACTGAACACCACATTGCATGACATATAGAACATATACACTATAGCAGAAGATTGCATGGTAAAAGTAGATAGCACAATTCACTAGAATTTGTTAAGGAAAGGCAGTAGCTAGCAAACGATGGCCCCGAGAAAACACCATGAACTGTCGTTTAAAGTAGCCAACCGCGTCGTGGCATCGGCGTGCAAGGCGTCAACGGTGGCCTCGACGGCGAGGTGCTCCTCCAAGATCTGGGGGTCGGCACAAATGGCAGCCATCACGACCTCATCCGCGCGTGCGACCGCGATTTGCTTCTCCGCTGCCAAATGCTCCTTGAGATCCTGGCTATACTGCATGCACCATGGCTTACGGTGGCGCTTATTTGGTGGAGGGGTCGGTGATTTGGGTGGAAGGTGTCACGCTTGCACCGGCGGTCGGGGCATGTGGGATGTGGAAGGAGGAGGAGGATGGGGTCGGGTGTGGATTACCTGCCTAGATAGGCGAGGCCGAGCAGCATGAAGGAGGGTCGCCGGCGAGGAGGCGGCGCTGCAAGCAAGGAGTGAAGGTTTCAACTTGGAAAGGAAGGCGGAAACACGGGAAATGTGGCTTTTGGTCAGGGGGAGGGGGCGGGTAGATATTTCCACGGAAGCCGAAAATTTGGAATCGCTTCAGCGAAAAAGCTGGCTGGCAAAGTGTCATCAGACACGGTCTCTTATTCAGAACTATGTATGATATGTGAACATCACAAACGATTCAGATAGCTTAACCCGTGTGTGTTGAGTTTGAATGTCAAAAATTTTGGTTCGAATTTCCCTGGTTACAGTGGTCATCCACGTCATTGCATAATTTGGGTACACAAAGGAGACTAATTCTTAATCGAGCAAGTTCAGCAATTAAACAGAGCTAGCTGACCTAAACATTACTCTAACAAATTAAAGACCGGCGCTCTTAATTAAACAAAACAAAGAGTACTACTATGGCTGGTGCTCGTCGATCTCCGCCGCCGCCTCCATGTCCAGCTCGCGCCCGACGGTCTCCTGGGGAAGGGGCTCCATGGCATCCATCGCACCATACTCGACAAGCATCTCGCCATCCGCGTCTGCCATCTCTTTGGCATAGGCCGCCACGAGCTGGGTGTCGACGGCCTCGACATGGTACTGAGCGGCCTCCATCAGGGCTAAGGCTGCTGCTGCGGAACGGACAGTTGTTGTGCCGCTCTCGCCAGTTGCTATCCCCGATGCACATGCTGTTACCGCCGACTGAGAAGCAACAACGGCCGTTTGGGCACCTTCTCGCGTAAGCCATAGGCGTACTATACATCGACGGTGCTCCAAGATATTTTGTGCTGCATCTCACACAGTTGGTGATAATAAACTGTGTGCGATCTACTTGATTTATCATCTTGATTTGAATTACGTAATGGGGTCACAACTACAAAGGATGATGTTTGAATTGTTAGAACTTTTATCTATAGTGAACATGCAACTATAGGTGTGTCGTCAAAAGAAATTGGAATTATTCAGGGTTCGTTTGGACGTTTTTATACATTAACTTGGTTTTGTAGGCATTTCAGGTGCATAATTCTAATTTCAACTACATGCACATGCTCCAGTGCATATAAACGGGTTGAAAAATCAAATATGTGTCCTTGGTTGCATGCTTAGGTCCCATGCAAGAAATGGGAATGAATGTCACACACCCTGCCACCGTCACTCGGCCGCAAACATTGAGATACCCGGTTTTTAAATTCTAGTAAATCGAAATCTCGTTTGAAATTCATGAAACTTGGCATGCTATCATGGAGCGGCATCAACATGCCGTGGTAAAAAATTTGTCCCATTTGGTGCAGGTTTGGGTATAAACTTCTCACAAACCAGAGCTTCTCACAACAAGCGTGATGGTTTCGGTAGGGAACGTGCCACCTTTGGGGACGAAACGGTATCCGTTGCCTCTTATTGCTTTAAAAAAATTTCGAGTGTCAACATAGAACAACAGGAGTGTTGTGTTCAATTTTGGAATTTTTCGGGGTTCGTTTGGACATTTTTACAGATTAACTGGGTTTTCCAGGCATTTTATGCGCATAATTCAAATTTGAACTACATGCACATGCTCCAGTGCATATAAACAGGTTGAAAAATCAAATATTTGTCCTTGGTTGCATGCTTAGGTCCCATGCAAGAAATGAGAATGAATTTCAAACACCCTGCCACCGTCACTCGGCCTCAAACATTGAGATACCTTGTTTTTAAATTATAGTAAATCCAAAACTCGTCTGAAATTCATGAAACTTCGCATGCTATCACAGAGCGGCATCAACATGGCCTGGTAAAAAAATTGTCCCATTAGGGGCATGTTTGGGTATAAGCTTCTCACAAACCAGAGCTTCTCATAACAAGCGTGATGGTTTCGGTAGGGAACGTGCCACCTTTGGGGACGAAATGATATCCATTGCCTCATATTGCTTTCAAAAAAATTCGAGTGTCAACATTGAACAACAGGGTGTTGTGTTCAATTTTGGAAATTTTTGGGGTTCGTTTGGACATTTTTATACATTAACTGGGTTTCCCAGGCATTTTATGCGCATAATTCAATTTTGAACTACATGCACATGCTCCAGTGCATATAAACAGGTTGAAAAATCAAATATTTGTCCTTGGTTGCATGCTTAGGTCCCATGCAAGAAATGAGAATGAATTTCAAACACCCTGCCACCGTCACTCGGCCTCAAACATTGAGATACCTTGTTTTTAAATTATAGTAAATCCAAAACTCGTCTGAAATTCATGAAACTTCGCATGCTATCACAGAGCGGCATCAACATGGCCTGGTAAAAAAATTGTCCCATTAGGGGCATGTTTGGGTATAAGCTTCTCACAACAAGCGTGATGGTTTCGGCAGGGAACGTGCCACCTTTGGGGACGAAACGATATCCGTTGCCTCTTATTGCTTTAGAAAAATTTCGAGTGTCAACATAGAACAACAGGAGTGTTGTGTTCAGTTTTGGAATTTTTCGGGGTTCGTTTGGACATTTTTATACATTAACTGGGTTTTCGAAGCATTTTATGCGCATAATTCAAATTTGAACTACATGCACATGCTCCAGTGCATATAAACTGGTTGAAAAATCAAATATGTGTCCTTGGTTGCATGCTTAGGTCCCATGCAAGAAATGGGAATGAATTTCAAACACCCTGCCACCGTCACTCGGCCGCAAACATTGAGATACCTGGTTTTTAAATTCTAGTAAATCCAAAACTCGTCTGAAATTTATGAAACTTGGCATGCTATCATGGAGCGGCATCAACATGGCGTGGTAAATTTTTTGTCCCATTAGGGGCAGGTTTGGGTATAAGCTTCTCACAAACCAGAGCTTCTCACAACAAGCGTAATGATTTCGGTAGGGAACGTGCCACCTTTAGGGACGAAACGATATCTGTTGCCTGTTATTGCTTTCAAAAAATTTCGAGTGTCAACATAAAACAACAGGAGTGTTGTGTTCAATTTTGGAATTTTTCGGGGTTCATTTGGACATTTTTATACATTAACTGGGTTTCCCAGGCATTTTATGCGCATAATTCAAATTTGAACTACGTGCACACGCTCCAGTGCATATAAACTAGTTGAAAAATCAAATATGTGTCCTTGGTTGCATGCTTAGGTCCCATGAAAGAAATGTGAATGAATTTCAAACACCCTGCCACCGTCACTCGGCCGCAAACATTGAGATACCTGGTTTTTAAATTCTAGTAAATCCAATACTCGTCTGAAATTGATCAAACTTGGCATGCTATCATGGAGCGGCGTCAACATGCCGTGGTAATTTTTTTGTCCCATTTGGGGCAGGTTTGGGTATAAGCTTCTCACAAACCAAAGCTTCTCACAACAAGCGTGATGGTTTCGGTAGGGAACGTGCCACCTTTGGGGCGAAACGATATCCGTTGCCTCTTATTGCTTTCAAAAAATTTCGTGTGTCAACATAGAACAACAGGAGTGTTGTGTTCAATTTTGGAATTTTTCGAGGTTCGTTTGGACATTTTTTACATTAACTGGGTTTTCCAGGCATTTTATGTGCATAATTCAAATTTGAACTACATGCACATTCTCCAGTGCATATAAACTGGTTGAAAAATCAAATCTGTGTCCTTGGTTGCATGCTTAGGTCCCTTGCAAGAAATGAGAATGAATTTGAAACACCCTGCCACCATCACTCGGCTGCAAACATTGAGATACATGGCTTTTAAATTCTAGTAAATCCAAAACTCGTCTGAAATTCGTGAAACTTGGCATGCTATCATGGAGCAGCATCAACATGCCATGGTAAAAAATTTGTCCTATTTGGGGCAGGTTTGGGTATAAGCTTCTCACAAACCTTAGCTTCCCACAACAAGCGTGATGGTTTCGGTAGGGAACATGCCACCTTTGGGGACGAAACAATATCCGTTGCCTCTTATTGCTTTCAAAAATTTTCTAGTGTCAACATAGAACAACAGGAGTGTTGTGTTTACTTTTGGAATTTTTCAGGGTTCGTTTGGACATTTTTATACATTAACTGGGTTTTCTAGGAATTTCATGTGCATAATTCAAATTTGAACTACATGCACAAGCTCCAGTGCATATAAATTTGTTGAAAAATCAAATCTGTGTCCTTCGGGGCATGCTTAGGTCCCATGCAAGAAATGGGATGAATTTCAAACACCAGGGCACTGTTGATTGCCGGCAAAATGTTGAGATACTTTGTTTTTAAATTCTAGTAAATCGAAAACTCGTCTGAAATTCATGAAACTTGGCATGCTATAATGGAATGGCACCCGACATGCTGTGGTATTTTTCGTGTCCATTTTAAGAGAAGGCGCACTCAAATAACAGCCAACAAAGGCATTTTGAAACAAATAGCGGCCACTGTAACATTTCAAACATTTTGTATAATTTAAATTGTGTGCGTTCTGTTAAACATTCACGTGACGCCACGCCTCACTCTTTTAATGGCTAGGAGGTGCCGTGCGGACAGGTGCTTGAGTGCTTGACTAAACGGAAGGCGTGCGAGCGGTACTCCAATGCGGAGGCTCAATGGTAAGCATGCGAGCTGTACGCCGCGCAGGCTCACCGGGAAGCGAGCCCTTTGACTTCCATGGTCGCCCGCCTTGATCGCATCCTCTCCATTAATGGCGCCCAAGCCGCAGTTTAATTCGGTTTTTAAATATAAAACACTCATCGCAAATGTTTTAGTTAGAACACCCGTATGCAAACCGACAGCTTCCCCAGGAAGCCAAGGGAAAATGTGCCGAGCAGGATTTCTGCATCCATTCAACGCAAACGTTTTAGATAGAACACCCGTATGCAAAGTGAGAGCTATGGTCTTCCCCCTTAAGTCAAGGGAAAATCCGCAGTGCAGGATTTGTGCATCCCTTCAACGTAAACGGTTGTTTTGGATGACCCGTGTGCAACCACGTACAAACAATTTGGTAAGATTTGCATCTATCATATTGGGTATGTTGCCATTTGTCAAACTGGAAAGATTTACATTTGTTGATCTAGTAACGTTACCATTTGTCAATCCTTGTAACACTGCGATTTGTCGAAATATGCAGCTAAAAATCACTAGCACTATCTAATTTTTGCAACTAAAATTCAGTAATTAAGCATAGATTTCATTCATAGATTAAGCAGTCGTTCTTAATTTATACAAACAGTTCAACTCGACAGCTGAACCGACCAAATTTCTCCCCAATTGTTGCCAACCACGTATTGAAATAGCTAGTTCAACTATATATACTAGCTAATTTTAAGTACGTTGTACAGTTCGACCACACATCTATAGTCAGATGAATTGAACAAAATAGCCCCTAAATACTACTACTACTACCACAGAGGGGCTTTGTGCTACTTCCGGCAGCCTCTCCTCTGCCGAGCGCGCTCTGTAAGAGGCAGAGGAGGAGGAGGAGCCTACCGACGAGCTGGACAAATGCAATACGGTGCCTGCAGCTGCTACACGTTCAGCGACGCTCGCCAGCTCGAACGCCCACTGCCGCTCCAGACGATCGCTCTCGAAGCGGCCGGACTGCTCGTAGATCTCCCGATTTCTCGCCTCTGCGTTGGCGTGTGCTGCGGCCACGGCTGCGGTAGGGCTCTTTGCTTGCTCGACGAGGCGCTCCCCGTCCTCCCGCAGGAACTCGATGTAGCGCGAAAGGTCGCTGACGCATGTGCGGGCCTCCACCTCCGCCTCCCGCCTTCGGGCCGCGGCGGTGGAGCGGGTAATAATTCAGGCGGTTGATGGTGGGCTGGCGGCCATGGCGGCTGATGATGGGGTGGCGGCCACGACCACCACCTCCCGCCTTCGGGCCGCGGTGGCGGAGCGGGTGATGGCCACGGTGGCCGGCAGTCGGGTGGCGGCCACGACGGCCACCTCCCGCCTTCGGGCCGCGGCCGCGGAGCGGGAGATGGCCCTGGCTTTCGACAGTGGTGTGGCGGCAACGGCGGCCGGCAACAGCTGCCAACGGGTAGCGGCGGCGGAGCGTGTGGTGCGTGTTCCGCGCACACCCAACAGGGACGCCATGTGCAATACACTATGCCGGGGACTGCGTCGCCGCCGCGGTGTAGCCTCCCAACTGGAGCTGCCCTATGATGACGGCGGAGTGGCTGAGCGACGACGACAGACCGGTGCCATTGGCGATTGTGGGAGAAGCAGACGAGATAAGCTATAGGGAGGGAGGGGAAAATGCGATGCAGGACTCGCCGGCCGTGAGGGTTTTTATAGCAGGCCGGTAAGCATTGGGATTTTGGGGGATTTCACCGAGTCGGGCGGGAAGCTTGCGCGGGAACCTGCGAGGTTGCGTGGGAACGGTCTCACCGACGATTCATTGGCGCCACCGTTTGGCCAAAAGAACGCCCCCGCGCGCTGCACAAGCTTGCGCTGCAAGCCGTCTGTGGCAGCGGGGTGACAAGACGTGCTAGAGGAGGACGAAAGGACACATACACATACGGTTAATAAATAAACGTTTGCGATTTAATTACCTACTATACCCCCGTCCTGGTTATAAGTAGGATTTAACTAATAAAATATGAAAGCATGTCGCCAAAGATTATATCGTTGGAGTCGTATTTGAACATAGTTTCCGGAAATCCTTTTGGAGCTCGGCCTCCGGTGAGGCCTCCAAATTCAAATTTTAAATTTCATCAAAATTCATTTTTTTACATTTCCAAAAATTCTAATGAAAAATATAGATATACATGAAGGTATAACACACATGTGTGTAAATTTTCAGTTCAAAATACATTGAAATAAGGGCTGTGCCAAAAAGACAAATTTGAGGCTATTTAACACATGATACTATTCATCTTCCCATGCCATGAATTTGTGTTTTTTGTATAGGTCGCAACTCAAGGTATTTCATCATGAATTTTTACACACATGTGGGTTACATCCTTACATACACGCATATTTTTTCAGAATTTTTTGAACCATAAAAGTTTGAATTTGAATTTTTCAAGAATAAAGGCCTCCATGGAGCTCGGCCTCCAAAACGCCTCTCTCCATAGTTTCCAGCTATACAATTTTGTAACATGCACTAACACTTTTTTGGTTAAATTTAAGGTTATATACCAGCAAGCGTTTGCCCGCAACACACATAGCTTATTCCATCATAAACAGCTCGGATGGATCAACTATATGCCACGTATCACACACACAACTCTAATCTAATTCGTGCTTGATGTCTCCGACATCGCTCGCACAATTCGTCTTATTTGCCACGTATCACTGTGCCTGCCTCTGCTCGCGTCGCAAGCTCTGATCGCCTTTAGGTGCCGTAGCGCGCTGTGCTCGACGTTAGGCGCCGCGGCGCGCTCTGTCGCGTCCGTTGGCGCGCTCTGCTCGCGTCCGTCGGCGCGCTCGGCTTGTGGATAGCTTTTCCTTGCGCGTTCAACTGCTATATGCATATATATATATATATATATATATATATATATATATATATATATATATATATATATATATATATATATATATGGTTGCTCGCCGTTGAGGCGACCGCGGAGCGCTCTGCCAGCGGTTGGGCGTGCGCACGATCACGTCGTAGGCCCCATATGCATGCGGTTACGTCGCGCGCGTTGCCACATGATGCAGTTACGTGCGGCACGATGGAGTTACGTGCTGCAAATTAGAGCTGCCATCAGGGCCTGCCGATATTCCTGGCCGTCCGACTTCCCCTTTAATTCTTGCGGCCATTATAACCTTAGTCTCTTCAACCTTTCGATCACGCCCCACAACACAATAAGCACACGCACGACGACACATAGAGAGGGGATGTCTAGCGGCGCTCCAATGGAGTTCGGCGAGCATAGAGTGGAGACCCACGCGAGGGAGATGGATCTCTCGGTGGTGTACACCATCGACCCGACCGTGGTGGACGACTACGTCAACAACGTTGAGCAGTTGCTTGCTCGAGACAAGTACAAGGTGGTCGGCATCAACCTCCAGTACACCGCCGGTCGTCCCGGCATAGATCAGAAGGTTGTTGTCGCCCAGTTGTGCGTGCGCCATCATGTCCTCATCTACCACTACTGCATGGCCACAAAGCCTTGCGACCGTTTCAACAGGTTTGTCAACAGCACCGACTACAAGTTCGCCACGGTGGAAACCAAATACGATGTAAATGCGCTCAGTGTTACGGGCTTGGCCTGCAAGAACCTTGTTGAAATCCATGACCACTACAGGGTCTGGGGCAGCGCGAAGAAGGACTCCCTGGTCGAACTCGCCTCGGCCATCATCGAACCCTACTACGAAAAGATGATGCAGGATGCCTAGAGAACAAGTCCCCTATCCTGGCACAGGGCCTGGATGCGGTAACTGGATGAACCTCACCTTAGGTTTGCGGCCAAGAGCGTGTACACATGCTACGAGATGCACAGGCGGATCATTGACATGAGGAAGTGCCTCGTTACCCAAATCGACGAGCCCGGATCGAGCCACAAGCAGAGCAAGCGTCACAAGAATTAGATGATGATCAGATGATCGTTTATGCTAGTTAATCATGCATGTAATATATAGTTTACTTTATTGGTGTGTGGAAATGTCATGTGTGTAGTAGCCACCTATGTAATTATGCATGTAATAGTTTACTTTGGTGTGTGCAAATGCCATGGTTGTAGTAGCCACCTATGTAAGTGGATGTTTAATTTGGTTATGCAAGCATGTCCGTATAAGTGTGTGTGTATATATATATATATATATATATGTTGTTGTTCTGTATGCAATCCCATCGCACAACACACATGTCTTATTAGCAGCAACCGTCTGTGTTATTATAGGTCTTCACACACATTTCTGATTACAGACCTGTTTGCCGCGTATCACACACATCTTGTTAAGTTGAACCATTTCTGTTCTCATGTCTCAACGCAAACAGTTCATCCGAGTGAACTGCATGCCGTATATCGCACACACCTTGATCTGGCTGACCATTTCTTTTGTGTTGCCTAATCACAAACAGTTCATCCAAGTGAACCGTATGATGCATATCGCACACACCTCCATCTGGCTGCCCGTTTCTTTTGTTCCTCCTCATCGTAAACAGTTAATTGAACTAATCCGTATGCCCTGCATTGCACACGCAACTAAAATCCGAACCGTGTTTGATGGCTCTGCCATCGCAAACATTTTGCACCTTTTTTGGCGGTTTTTTTACACCACTGCTTGCGATTATGGCATCGCACATAGTTTCGTCGAAGGGTCTCTGATCATAGTGTCGTGTTAGCAACATCCTGCAGTAGTGAACCTTTATAGCTTCATGGCAGTGATTGAAGAACTCTGTCAATGACACTATCATCAGGAAGATTAACTCCCAGCTGAGTCAAGCGGTTATGGTACCCAGACATTCTCAGTATGTGTTCACTGACAGAACTGTTCTCCTCCATCTTGCAGCTATATAACTTGTTGGAGACTTCATATCTCTCAACTCGGGCATTTCCTTGAAATATTAACTTCAACTCCTGGACATCTCATATGCTCCATGACATTCAAAACATCTTTGAAGTCCCGATTCTAAGCCGTAAAGCATGGCACACTGAACTATCGAGTAGTCATCAGATTTAGCTTGCCAGACGTTCATAACGTCCGGAGTTGCTCCTGCAGCAGGCCTTGCACCTAGCGGTGCTTCAAAGACTTAATTCTTCTGTGCAGCAATGAGGATAATCCTCAAGTTACGGACCCAGTCTGTGTAGTTGCTACCATCATCTTTCAACTTAGCTTTCTCTAGGAATGCATTAAAATTCAAGGGAACGGTAGCATGGGCCATTTATCTACAACATAGATATGCAAAAACTATCAGGACTAAGTTCATGATAAATTTAAGTTCAATTAATCATATTACTTAAGAACTCCCACTTAGATAGACATCCCTCTAGTCATCTAAATGATCATGTGATCCATATCAACTATACCATGTCCGATCATCACGTGAGATGGAGTAGTTTTCTATGTTAATCATATTTACTATACGATTCATGTTCGACCTTTTGGTCTCAGTGTTTCGAGGCCATGTCAGCTTATCACACCCGATCATCACGTGGTGTCTTGGCACGACGAAATGTCGCAACGGTGCATACTCAGGGAGAACACTTATACCTTGAAATTTAGTGAGGGATCATCTTATAATGCTACCGCCGTACTAAGCAAAATAAGATGCATAAAAGATAAATATCATATGCAATCAAAATATGTGACATGATATGGCCATCATCATCTTGTGCCTTTGATCTCCATCTCCAAAGCACCGTCATGATCTCCATCGTCACCAATTTGACACCTTGATCTCCATCGTAGCGTCATTGTCGTCTCGCCAACTATTGCTTCTACGACTATCGCTACCGCATAGTGATAAAGTAAAGCAATTACATGGCGATTGCATTTCATACAATAAAGCGACAACCATAAGGCTCCTGCCAGTTGCCGATAACTTTTACAAAACATGATCATCTCATACAATAACATATATCACATCATGTCTTGACCATATCACATCACAACATGCCCTGCAAAAACAAGTTAGACGTCCTCTACTTGTTGTTGCAAGTTTTATGTGGCTGCTACGGGCTTCTAGCAAGAACCGTTCTTACCTACGCATCAAAACCACAATGATTTTTCGTCAAGTGTGCTGTTTTAACCATCAACAAGGACCGGCCGTAGTCAAATTTGATTCAACTAAAGTTGGAGAAACAGACACCCGCCAGCCACCTTTATGCAAAACAAGTTGCATGTCTGTCGGTGGAACCGGTCTCATGAACGTGGTCATGTAAGGTTGGTCCAGGCCGCTTCATCCAACAATACCGCCGAATCAAAATAAGACGTTGGTGGTAAGCAGTATGACTATTATCGCTCACAACTCTTTGTGTTCTACTCGTGCATACACTACAAAAAAAATATACTTCCGTGATGATACGTGTTTGTCACAGTAGGTCACATTTTCTGTCATGCATGTACATCGATGACTATTTTATGATAGAATCAAGATAGTCATACATGTGCTGTCGTACAAGTGTTCCATGACATTACCAAAATTATCATCATGGAAGTGTGCACTTCCATGACGATAAATCGTGCGTCACAGAAGTGCTTTCGTCAAGGGTGACCGACACGTGGCATCCACCATAACGGGTCGCCGTTAAGTTATCGGGTCCGGTTTTGGATCCGGTAACCCGTTAACAGCCCGGACCAATGGGAATTTTCCACGTGTAAAATTCTGATTGGCCGGAGGAAACACGTGTTAGCTCGTCAGTGGGTCAGATAGGCGCCTATGATATGTCGACACGTGCGACGGCCCACCACTGGCCCATTTAGCTTACAAAGGCCAGCCTGTTTGACTTGGTCAAAAGTTTGCGGGCTGGCCCATGAAAAGCCTGTTAACGGTCTCTTCGCAAATAGCCCATTTTACGGCCTGGTAACTCACGACCCGTTAGGGCCTACCCGAAATCGGCCCAACAACGTCATGTGGGCCGTCGAATATAACACCAGCCCGTTTCACTTTCGGCCCATGTATGGCCCACAACGTCTTTTGGCCCATATGAGGCCTTTCGTATCTTTAGGCCCTTTAGAGGCCCACGATGACTCTAGCCCATAATGAACAGTAAATTTCTTTGTACCCATTAACGACCCATGATTCACATGGGCCGCTTCCTGCCCGTGTTAGCTTTTGGCCTACTAACGGCCCATACGTTCTTGGGTTCCTTTCCGGCCCTCGATTACTTCCTGCCCGTTACTGGCCTGTTCCCCTAATGGGCCAAATTCGGCCTGTGGCCAGAGTCAGCCCGTTTGTGGCCTGTTAACCCATTGCGCCGTTTCCAGCCCGTCCTATATTCTGGCCCATTAACGACCCATTATGCCTGTGACAGAATTAAGCTTTTGATATCCTCCGGCCTGTTAACGGCCCGTTACCGTGCCGGGCCGATACCAATTACGCCCGTTTACGGCCCATGTAGACCCATTTATCCAACGGCCCGAGGCCCACCGATTCTACGGCCCTGTTGGAGGCCCATTTATCGATGGCCCGTCGGAGGCCCATGGATCCTACGGCCTGTAGCAGGGTCAAGGTTACCACGGTCCATATATGGCGCAAGGTTGTTGCGGCCACTAGCAAACCAGGGAAAAAGAAGACTAGGAAATAAATAAGCCCGAAACTAACGCTAGGCTATTAAGGCGATTGCACAGATTACATCCACTGGGCATCAAAGATCGCCACCAGTGCAAATATAGGGAACACCCTACACTATACAAAAATGGCTTGCTGTTTTCTTTAGCAGGTGGCTGCCCATTAAGAACAAATTTTGTATCGCAACAAAACAAATTACAACTATAAAACAAAAGGTTGGCATAAAAGTTAACAGTCTGGCAGATAAATGCACCATCAGAAGTTCAGAAGCTCAGTTCATTTGACCTGACTGTTACGTTTTCATGCTGTATTGTCCGATGGAGCACCATAACCTTCACCTTCATTTCTCCTAGGCTCCTGAACAACATAGCAAATGTCTGATAGTCTGGTTTCAAAACCATGCATATCTTGACGACATCGAACAATGTCTGTCCTTGTTTCACAAAGGGTCTCTATTAGGGAATGGACTTGTGTCTGGAGCGCAGATATAACATTGTTTTGAGATTGCATATCTTGATCATGAGGCAGTTTGGATGAGATTGCCTTAACAACCAACCCAGTATTACGCAGGAACGTGCTTTTGGCACTGTTAGTGGACAGGTACTGACCCACTGCAGCAAGAGCTGACATTGCGGTTATAGTTGCCTCGCCACCTTCAGAAGGTGGCGGTTCCACCATTTTTTCCATAGCTTGCTGAAAAGTTGAGTTTTTACATTAGTAGTACCAGAACAGAAGATATTAAGGAGGCAGCAAAACCAAACAAAATAGTTCTAGTCTATATACAGAACTTATTCTGGTGAACCCGTGTAAAATATTAGTTGTATTTTACTGCAAAGTACATAATAAAACCAGGTTCCAAACATATGACCATGTATCATGGCTAATGTATTGTCTATTTCTTCACATTGTATTGAGAGCTAAGGATAAAGAGACAAAGTTTATAATACAATAAGCATAGTATGACATCATTCATATCACAAAACAACTGAGAACAGACAAATAGGCAATTGTAACGTTGTGTGGGCAAGTCCAGCACGGAACTAGATTACAGATCAAGATCAAAGGAACATCACTCATCTCTTTTAAACCTTGTAAGGTGCAATGATACGCTAAGGCAATTGTGTATAAAATTGAAAAGAGTAATAGATATTGGCTGCAAACCATGCAGTTCAAGGCACAAGCCAGAGTAAGTAGTAGTTAAAAGTCATGAGGATTAAGGACTTACAACAATGGCTTTGACTGGTGTAGGCATGCCCTTCGTCTTGCTGGTGTGACAGTCCTTGAAGATTTCCACAACATTTGGTTCAGGTACTTTTTGGTCCTTGCGGGATTTCCTCTGCATTTGGAACAAGTCAATACAGATCTGATAATATGGTACAACGAAAAGAGTGAAACAGTAGCTAATTACAAGAGCCTTGCAGTATGCAATATAGCTACGAGATCCTGTTGTCTGTTGGAATTTCACTTTCATACGGCTGGCCTTGTTCTTTTAACAGTTCACCTACAA
This sequence comes from Triticum aestivum, assembly GCF_018294505.1. Taxonomy (NCBI): domain Eukaryota; kingdom Viridiplantae; phylum Streptophyta; class Magnoliopsida; order Poales; family Poaceae; genus Triticum; species Triticum aestivum. Next base: position 408,344,871 of record NC_057814.1, on the reverse strand, counting down.
AAAGATAGATTTGTGAGGCACATGTGTAAATAGGACTTCAACATTTGATCTGATTACACTTATATAATGTACCTGATACTTTGGATCAGACCAATGTTTAATGAGGCCTCTCCAATCTTCATCCGATATATTTTCCACTGGAGATGTTTGGGCAAGTTCACTGTTAGCCTTGCCTTTAAAGTGTGTTTTCCTCAAGTTATACCGATACTGTCGCAGAGCAGACTTGAAAACATGGGTGCAAGCTTGTCTGGTTGCATCATCCTGCTATCCAACTTGAACCTCATTTGTTGAAAATTATGGGAGTCTCATTATCAGTAACCTAGAAAGTATGGGACAGAGCAAGACAATATTACTAGTTTCCATACATAACCATACTTACAGATAAATGGTCGAGGAAGGTGTTGAACTGGGTTTCATCTTTGTCATTCCTATACTGAATCCATGTTGGGAGGATACGTACATGACACCTAACGGCAACCGTTGCCTCTGATACTAACTTGGCTGACTCTGTTCCATCACGTGGCCTTTTTAAGCCTGCCTCAAAATGGATCTCCATTCTTCCTCCTCTAGATTTAGTTAAACTATCGAGCATTATCCCTGATGTTTGTTTCCTCTTGCGCCTAGGTGCTAGTCCAACAATGAACATAGGAAGTGTTAGTGTACATCAAACTGTGAGACTACATATAAAGAAGCATGCAACTGTAACTTGACTCCAGCAACTACCTTCTTGATGTTGAAGCTCACAAAGTTCATCTGATCTTGCCAACTGGTCTTGTGTCAAGAGTGCTTTGGAAGTAGTGTCAGGTGGCAAGGGAGCTTGGGAACGTGCTACTAGCTGAGTTGACCAACGAGTAACTCGTGCAGCTGGTGGTACTGTGGAAGGTGTTGCAACAACTAGGGTTGTCTCTTCTTGTTTGGTGGTAGCTATTGGTTTCTGTTTGGCTTGTTCTGCAGCTCGCGTAGCACGGGATACCCTGTTTGTACAATTTTCCGCTGGACTTTGACCTTCTATTGCACCATCAGTACCAGCAGAATCTGCAGGATTCTTCCGCTTCCTTTTCCCTGTCATTCTGTGTTCCTTCCTCTTTCTCTGTGCTATGTTAAGTCAAGCCGATAAAAAAACGAATAACAATTTAGTTCTTCAGAATAAATTGATGCGTGATACAGGCGAACTGAACTTTGATGTTAGACAACCACATGATAGGAGGATGTAATATGTATGAAAAACAGGACGACATGAGATAACCAGAACTATGATGTGTAAACTAAGCAGAAGACATTTCACTAAATTAGAAGCAATGCAATGGAAGGTAGACACCATATGAAAGATGCTACAAATATCGCTCTGCCAAGTTAACAGTATCTCGTCATAAATGGCGTTTAAACAAATGTGAAGCAGTACAAGAAATAAATCATATGCAAGATGCAAACAGCATCACACTACCAAGTTAAAGGTCTCTCGTCATTAGTGCCATTGCATATTCACAGCATTGCATATTCACAGCTTATGATGTGTAAACTAAGGAGAAGGCATTTCAACAAATTAGAAGCAATGAAAGCTAGACACCATATGAAAGATGCAACGAATATCACTCTACCAAGTTAAAACTGTCTCATCATAAGTGCCATTTCAACAAATTAGAAGTAGTACAAGCTAGAAAAGAATGCAAGATGTAACCTATATCACACTCCCAAGTCAAACGTGTCTTATGATAAGTGATTGTTGCAGGTTACACAACAGTAGTACTTTGATGTAAGAACATGGTGTGATAGACAGATATTGTATGTTCTAGAAATAGGAACACGTGTCTTATTCACAATTATAATGTGTAAAGTAAGCAGATGGAATTCAATAAAATTAGAAGCAATACAAGCTAGACATCATACATAACATGCAACCACATATAACAGTGCCAAGTTAGAGGGAGCACCTATGATGGTGCACTAGGGGAGACGTGCTCATCATCAACACAGCTACGTTGAGTGTCTATGCATGTGTTGTCTTGCAAATCTTCTTGGGGGGTGGCGGAGTAAAATCTATAGAGGCCCTCCGTTTGGAAGGAGCACCTATATCTGCTGCCTTGCTACTTTCCTTCCGCTTTATTGATTTTGAATTGTCAAGTAAAACCGACAAGAAAAAGCAATAAAATTCACTCTTTAGAACTCATTCGTGCATGGTACTGACAATCACTACTTTGATGTAAGGCAAACACATGATACCAGGATGGAATATGTACGAAAAACAGGACAGCATGGCATATTCACAACTGTTTGTGTAAACTAAGCAGAAGCCATTTCAACAAATAAGAAGCAATGCAAGCTAGACACCACATGAAAGATGCAACCAATATGACTCTGCGAAGTTAAAAGCGTCCCATCATAAATGGCGTTTCAACAAATTAGAAGCAGCACATGCTATAAATCATATGAAAGATGCAACTAATATCACACTGCATATACTAAAGGTGTCTGGTCATATTGATTCATGCGGGATACAAAAAAACAATAGTTTTATGTAAGGACATGCTTAATAGACAGATATACTATGTACTAAAAACATGAAGGCATGTCACATTAACAGGTATAATGTATAAACTAAGAAGAATAGCACATGCAATTTAACCAGATTGGAAGAATTACAGTCTAGACACCATATGCAACATGCAACCACATATCAGGCTGCCAAGTTAGAGAAAGCACCTGCGATGCTGGTGTAGGGGAAATGCGGTCATCAACTACAGAGCTACGTTCACTATCTTCATCTAGCCTTGCTGTTTCTTGAAAATCATGTGGGGAGGCTGACACTGCATTCTTCAAAAGAGGATGTTTTCTCAAAGTAACTCACTGGGTGACTGTCTCATCATAAGTGATTGATGAGGGATACACAAGAACATTAGTTTGATGTAAGAACATGGTTAATAGACAAATGTACTAGTATGTACCAAAAACAGGAAGGCATGTCATATTCAAAGGTATAATGTGTAAGCTAAGCAGATGCAATTTAACCAAATTGGAAGCAATACAAGCTAGACTTCCGGCTGGAGTGGTGAGCATGATCATCGAGGACCTGAGAGCCTGGTGGGAGGCGGGCTGCTTCGCCACCGTCATGTCATTTTAGTTGGCTTCCAGGTGATGCATGTCTGTGCTGGGCTTGTCACTGGCTCGGCCAGTGCCCTGACTAGCTATTTGTCTTTTGGTGCTCCCGGGATGGTGGTTCATGTAAAAAATATCTTTCCTTATCTTAATAAAGACCGACTTCAGCCTTTCGAATACAAGTTAGACACCATATGAAACATGCAACCACATACGACACCGCGAAGTTAAAGCAAGCACCTGGGATGGTGGTTCATGGCAAGCGAGGTCATCAATTCCAGAGCTACGTTTACCGTCTCCATATGCTGACATTGCACCCTTTATAAGGCTGAAACGTGTCTGGCCTAGCCGCGTACCATGCTGGAGCGACTTCTTCTTTTCTTTTCTACTTCTGTCAAGGCAGCAGAGTCTGAAATACCCTTGCATAAAAACACAATAGTGAGAGTATGGGTGAAGTGTGTGCAGAACTAGTGCACTGTAAAAGTAGCAGATAGCAGGTGGCTGAAAAATAAATGACAGGAGACATATGATAGCTCTACAACATTGCATGGCAAACAAAATTAGATTCTACTCCGTATGATTTTGTAATATATGAGCACAGGGATGGCTGGGAAATGCAGGTACTCCTCCAGCACACCACCACATGTGGTCCTATCAAAATAACAGTCGACTGAAAATAAATAGGTCAGTCTATTTTTTTATGAACCGTCTGATCTATAAGGAACGGGCAGATGGCCTTCGTCTACCTCCCGCCAGTCACTGTTGACTATCTTTCTCGAACCGCCAGCGACCATCGGCCCAGATCCCTACCTCCGCCACCCCGCCCTCCCCTCGACCTCACACCACCGCCGTGCTTGGCAGCGCCCCCAGGCCATCCCTTTAATCCCGGCCGACCTCCAGATCGGGCGCAGCATCTCTAGGCCCCACACGCCCCTAAGATAAACACCGAGGCGCTGCTTCCCCGGTGTAATAGGCGGACTAGCGCCTGTTACGCCGGGGAATGCTTCCGTTAATTGGGAATCAACTGACCAGGAATTGAAATCCAGGGGGGCGACGGGCCTCTAGCTAAGGTGAAATAGTATATGAGGAGAAACCTTGTGCATCGCTAGTTACTAGGAACATCTAGTATCAAGAAGAAGCGGTCAACTAGTGTCTTCTGTGGGATGAATACCATGCAAGCAGACACGTAAGATTTGCGCGAATAAGGGAAGAGGAGTACCATTTCCAGTTGCCAGTGTTGTGTCCTTCATATGTCACGGCGATTTTCTTATTTTTGCCGGGGAACCGATGTTTTGGAGGAGGGTGCAGCCTTGGACGAACCCATGGCCAAATTGTTGACTGTGTTGCCGTGGCCGTATGTCGGCGGAGGCGAAGCAGATCCAAGGCGGCGAAGGACGTCGTAGAAGGAACAGCTCCGGTGTGGTGGACAGTGGCGAAGTTGGAGCGGCAGCGGTGAGGCGCAGGACGGCGTGGTTGAACTGGCTCGGGTACGGACAGCTCGGCCTCGGTTTCAACTACTAGCCATGGAGGGCGTTGCGGTTGAGGTTGTGGTGGATGACGACATCGGGGTATCGGCTCCGGCGTGATGGAGGACGGCGACGGTTGATGGGTGGGATGGGGTGGCGGACGGAGGACGCCGGGGTTTCGCGGCTGGTGGAGAGGTATTTTTGGCGCCCACGGAGTATGAATGGGGAATCGGACGGGGGAGGGGGGAGGGGCCGGGGGCGGGGGGATCTAAGGGAGAACCATGTTTCGGTCTGGGACGCGCTTGTTTTTGGCTTTTTTGAACAGATGGGACGCGCTTGTTTGAAATTTCGGGAAAGTACAAACTTTGCCCCCCTCTTAAAATTTTGGACCTACTGCGGGTCGGGGGTAGGATGGTAATCCCAGGTGTCCCAAATAGTGGGCGGGAGCGATTTCGGCCGCGCGCATGTGTGCTTAGGTGGCCATTGTGTATGAATGTTTTTCGGAGGCGGTTGTGTGGCGTCTAGATGAAGCTACAAACCTACCCTGGTTTAGACCTTTGGACGTCGGGCCGGTAGGTTTCACGGGTCAGAGTTAGAAAAGTAATTTCCTTCTACTACCAAACATTGGTCTCACGCGGTTTCGGGCGAGTAGAGGCTCTTTTGGTGCTTCGTTCGAAATTTTGAATCAGAAGCATTCACGTTTAGAGTACTCTTGAACTTTGAGGATTGACCTAAATAGACAACGTTAAATTTGACCTTGTATGTTTGAAAACCTCATTAAATTATCCGCTTCTTTTTGAATTTTGACACTTGAAAAATCCTATAACTATGATTATTTTGGAATGGAGGAGCTAAATTTGAATCTATTTTGTACACGACTATATATGCTATTATGTACAAAAGCAGAGCAAAGATTGGTGCCCCCATAATTTAGGTATGATTTACAAATGCCATGATATCAAATTCAAATAACTGAAAGGACTTCATGTTGAATTCGATTTTTTTAAACCACCTTTAGTTGAATTCAAATGTATGCTAGTTCATAGCTAGCTATTTATAATGTTCATTGTGTAACTTCCGTATGTATAATGTGCTTTACACACACAACATGAACTATACTCACGTTTATATTCGATTGCTAAAGCGATGCATTGTCTGGAGTTCAAAATACTAACTATGTGGATCAATTATGTCGAATAATAACATAGACATGCTCAAATTCGATAGAATCTAGACGTCTGATGGATCAATGACCGTTCCTTACGCGATTTGCAAATATCATGATCCCATCCTAATATTTGGATACAATTTATATCTTTAATCAATGTGTACACCAGTCTTTTACGTGCAGTTTCACTCTCCATCGGCGGTCTCTCACACATGCTCACACACTCTCTCCCGAGGTGTCTTTCTCGCAGACATGCTCTCGATATAACCCTCCCTCCCTCTCGTAACCATTTACGACTGTTTTCACTAACCTTTATCACAAGCATTCTTCCTCTCACAAGCATACACACGCACAATCCCCACCGACCCATTTCTATATACATAGACCTGCCTACGTGTCTCCTGTACGCACATTATCTTTAGGCATGTCTCTCACGCATTGTCTCACACCTCTCTTCCTAATCGACGAGTATGATTCTAGCGGAGCATTATGTAGGATGCCCCTTAAAGTTAGGTTGGATGAATAGTAATATCAGAGATAAGGGGGTACCTTAGTCCGAGGACCTAGGGTTACAAATCCTAGCCGGCTTTGTCAGTGGACATAGAGTCCTTCACGATTCTACTATCTTTGTCTTGTACGACTAGTCATCCATGGGTCTCCCTAAATGCGTCATTGGCCGACCAATGTGGCGCGGGACGGAACCGAACCAAGGGCCTCACCTCGGCCCACCGGACCTCACGGGGTGACACACCCTTTGCCCCCAGGTCTCGTTATCTTCTCACACCCACACATACCAACACAGACACCACACAAAAAAAATCTCCTCGGGCCTCTATGCTCCCCCTTGCATATACACACTCAAGGGAATCTCTCGTCGTGACATCATATTCGTCTCTCTCTCTAGACCTCTCTCATTTGTCGTGCTATTTCTCCCACGCCCCTCCCCCCGCCGGCCCCTCTATCCATGCCTCTCTCGAATACGTAATACACACACATACCTCTCTAGGCCCTACCAAATACATCAACTACACATTCACACATGTTACATCACGTACCCCACTGATCTAAAAAGCCCTCTCTTCACGTTTATTTCGCATACAACATTCCTTTTGAATAAAGTGTGGCCAAAAAATTATTTTAGAATTTCTACATATATACAACGTTACAAAGTTATATGGAGGAGTATGAACGTTAATTTGCATTGCATGGTGCCCACAATGATATTTATTCCGCACTGTGAATTTTTATATTTTTATACTATATATAAAGTTAGTCATAATAAAGAGAAATGAAGAGCATCTCTCTCTCCATCGCATACACCCCCTCTACGCCCCTTTGACGTACGCACACAAACTATCTCCAGGTCCTCTAAAAGTACGCCCCCAGCACATTCACGCATGTTTCATCTTTCTCTCGCGATATATACAATGACGATCATTGTATTCGAAGCGAAAGCATGATACGTACATTGGACTTTAGAATCCACTCATTACAGTCACCATTTACGTTTTTGTAGGATCGAAAGTATGTCTAGAGGGGGCTGATTAGACTACTTGACCAAATAAAAATCTAGCCTTTTCCCAATTTTAGTTCTTGGCAGATTTTAGCAACTTAGCACTAGTCAAGCAATCAACCTACACATGCAATTCTAAGAGTATAGCAGCGGAATGTAAAACAATTGCATATGAAGGTAAAGGGAGGAGATTGACGGAGCAAACGCGATGTTGACACGGAGATTTTTTATCCGTGTTTCCGATAGGTAGTGCTATTGTACATCCACGTTGATGGAGACTTCAACCCACGAAGGGTAACGGTTGCGCGAGTCCACGGAGGGCTCCACCCACGAAGGGTCCACGAAGAAGCAACCTTGTCTATCCCACCATGGCCGTCGCCCATGAAGGACTTGCCTCACTAGGGCAGATCTTCACGAAGTAGGCGACCTCCTTGCCCTTACAAACTCCTTGGTTCAACTCCACAATCTTGACGGAGGCTCCCAAGTGACACCTAGCCAATCGAGGAGACACCACTCTCCAGGAAGTAACAAATGGTGTGTTGATGATGAAGTCCTTGCTCTTGTACTTCAAATGATAGTCTCCCCAACACTCAACTCTCTCTCATAGGATTGGATTTGGTGGAAAGATGATTTGAGTGGAAAGCAACTTGGGGAAGGCTAGAGATCAAGATTTATGTGGTTGGAATGGAATATCTTGACCTCAACACAAGTGTAGGTGGTTCTCTCTCAGAAATTGTATGTTGGAAGTGTAGGCATGTTCTGATGGATCTCTCCACGAATGAAGAGTGGGTGGAGGGGTATATATAGCCTCCACAAAAATCCTAACCGTTACACACAATTTACCAAACTCGGTGGGACCGAATCGTTAAACTCGGTCAGACCGGTTTAGTTCATAATGTGACCGTTAGGGTTTTCGATGGGACCGACACGTCAACTCGGTGAGACCGATTTCGTTAGGGTTAGGGCAAAACGTAATCTCCGTGAGACCAATTACACAAACTTGGTGAGACCGATTTTGGTAATAGACAAACACAGAGTTGGTCAGGCAAACTTGGTGGGACCGATTCGCTCATCTCGGTTAGACCGAAATGTTACGAAAGGGAAACAGAGAGTTTGCATTGCAATCTCGATGGGACCGATGGCTCATCTCGGTTTGACCGAAACGTTACGAAGGGAAACAAAGAGATTACAATCCCATCTCAGTGAGACCGAGATCCCTATCGGTGAGACCGAAAAGACTAGGGTTTCTGGCAGTGGATATGTCAATTGAACTCGGTGGCGCCGGATAGACTGTTTCGGTGGGGCCGAGTTTGACTTTTGGTTTGGGACATATGTGGATGTGAGAAAGTATTTGAGGGTTGTGGAGCATATCACTAAGCACTTTGAGCAAGAAACTCATTAAGCAACAGCTGACCCCCTCTTGATAGTATTGGCTTTTCCTATGGACTCAATGTGATCCTGGATCACTTATAATGAAAAATGTAGAGTCCCGAGCTTTGAGCTTGAGCCAATACTTTGTCCTTATTATTTTGAGGGGTCCACTTTTCACATCCATGCCATGCCAATCATTGAGCTTTCCTGAAATGTTTATCTTGAAATAGCATTAGCTCAATGAGCTATATGTTGTTAGGAATTACCAAAACCACCCAGGGATAGTTGCACTTTCAATCTCCCCCTTTTTGGTAATTGATGACAACATATAAATCAAAGTTTCGACAAATGATAATAAGATTGAAAAACATCGTCGCTTTGAGAAGTATGTGATAAGCAAGAACTCCCCCTAAATTTGTGAATTATTTAAAATTTGCTTTTGAATGCAAATGCACAATCGATTAGGATCATGGGTTACTCTTCCATGCCACATACATCTTGGTGGAGCGCTCAAAATGATAGAAATTAGAAGCATGCACTCATCACCAAGCAAGTGAATGATCATATAAGGATATAAGAGATAATATCATCCAACAAGCATTAAGGGTAGCATATGATCAAACACATGATCAAACAAGTATCTCACAAGCACACAATAAAAAGTTTCAACCAAAATAGCAAGAATAGCAAGAGAGATAAAAAGCAACACTCTCTCTCGAAGCCTATGATCTATACATTTTTCTCCCCCTTTGGCAACAAGTTACCAAAAAGTTCAAAAATGCATAGTGCTAAACGTCTCTCAGGCTTGATCTTCGGTAGGTGGTGTAGAGAGAACTCCAAGGACGAAGGCTTCAGATGATGTAGCTGGAGCTGGTGGAGTGGCTGCTGGAGGTGGCACTGGCACTGCAGCAGATCTCTGTCCCCTGGGCACTCTAGCAAAAGCATCCGTAGTAGACTTGCCCTTCTTCTCCTCTGCTTCCTCCTGTAGCTGCTCAACTGCAGTTTGGATCTCAGTTACCTTGAGATCAAGATAATAGAATTTGGTCTCTATAATCCTCTCCAAGCTCTCCTGGTTTTGAGTCAGGTGGCCAAGCCCTTCTCAATCCTCAAGGTGGATTGGATCAGATATGCTAGCTGATCTTGCTTGCTCATCAGGAAAACCTGAGATGCCTCTTCAACAGTTGGCATCTTTGCAGCTTTCTCTGTCTTTGCCTTCTCTCTCTTCTCATGTGCTTGAGCTGATGATGGTTCATTCTCAGTCATGACTACAGTGTTGTCTTCAAATTCAGGGTATAAGGCCAGATGCTCCTTATCCAACAGATATGTGCCTGTGCCCATCTTTGAGTTGATGAGCTCCTGAATGTGTGGGGCATACCCACAACTTCTCTTCTGATCAGCTGCAGTCCTTTTGATTGTTTCCACAATCAGACTCATGACTTTGAACTTTTGAGGCACATCAAACAAATGTAGGAAGTTGATAGCATGTCCTCTGATCATCTTGTGATCACCTGACTTGGGTAGCAAAGTGTGCCTTAGGATCCAATTTATGGTAGGCAGACCAGATAACAAGAAGTGGACAGATCCAAACTTGTGACTCTCCAAAGCATCATCTGGGATCTCTCTGTACATGTGGGCCATAGTGTTGTGGTCTTTCTTCTTCTCAGCATAAACATCCAAGTCATCCTCATTTTCTTCCGGAGCATTAATCAACTGAGCCCATTCTTCAACAGTGGATTGGTACTTTGTACCTTCAGACATCCAAGCTGTCTTCCCATCTGGATAGAAGTGGGCAGTGGAGTAAAACTGCATGATCAGCTCATCATTCCACTTGGTGAGCTTCTGGGTAACAAATGTATCAACTCCACATGCTTTGAAGCTATCATATACTCCAGGATAGTGATCTTCATTCTTCTTGATGTACTCCCAGTCAACCCATCTCATGTCACACACAATGGGCTTCTTGTCAAGCAAAATTGTCTCATAAAAGTCTTGTTGTTCCTTAGTGTGAAACCTGTAGTCAACAACAGTTCTTCTCCTGACAGTATATGGATCAGACTGTCTCCATAACCTCAGTCCTACATCCTTCCTGACCTTCATGTTTTCTGCAACTGGATGTGCATCATTGTGGTCAGGGACCTTGGGCTTGAGCTTTCTCAAAACAAGTGAGGCATCTTCCTCTTCTTCAGCAGCCTCAGGCACTGGGGCCTTGTTTTTCTCCTCAGCAGGAATGTTTCTAGTGCTTCTCTTGGGTTTAGGCTTTGGAGCTGGAGCAGCAGCCTTGGGAGCAGCTTTGGGACTAGATGGAGCAGCCCCTGATCTGATTGCATCTCCCATGAGCTTCTGAGCTTTGGGTGCTGGTGCAGCATCCTCCTGTTCTTCTTCTTCTTCAGAATCAATCCTCATTGAGGGCTTGCCAAGAACTTTGGCAGTAGTGGTTCTTGCCCTTTTCTTCTTCTTATCCTCACCAGCTGCTTCTTCTTCAAATTCAATGGTGAACTTCATGGTTTCACCTGTGGCAACTTTCCTTGGCTTTGACATTGGAACTCTTCTTGCTGGAGCCTTTGTTTTCATTCCTGGCTTACTTGCAGCAGCTGTGCCATACTCCTTTTTCAGCACCTTTTTCCTTGAAGTGGCTTCATCCTCTACAGCCACATAATCTTCATCTTCAGAATCTGAGGTTTTCTTCTTCCTTGTCTTGGTAGCTGTCTTGGGCAAGTTACTCGGTGTGCTCCTACTGCCCTCATCATAGCTCCCTGAAGGACTAGTGCCCTCACTCAACTGAACCTGCTCTTCAAACTTATTCTGACTATCACTTCGATCAGACATTTCTTCAAGCTCACTGACAGCAGACCCTGTGAATAGGTTGTAGATGAGGTAGAGTAGATGAGCATCACAAAGTACAGAGGTTTTGCAAAATAATTGAGTCAAAAAGCTTAGTTTGAGTTCTCTATAGAAGTGATCTCGGAGCTACCGAATTGACAAACTCGGTGATACCGAAGCAACACTTGGAACCTAAACTAGTGAACTCGATAGGGCCGAGTCACTATTCAGTGGCACCAAGATTGCTAGGGTTTCACAGAATCCTGAACTCGGTCACACCGATTTGCACGTTTCGGTCAGACCGAAAAGCGCATGTGCAAGGCCAAGGCCGAATCGGTGAGACCGATTTCTATAGTTCGGTTGGTCCGAGATGAGTTCTGCGGAGAGCTACCCTAAAATTTTCGAATCAATCTAGACCTAAGGAAGTTTTTTTGGTGGATGGATCAATCTCAATCGTGGCAAGAAACATGGCATTGTCCTTGTGCTAGGAATCAGAGTGAAAAAGATAGCACAAGGGGTCGAACACTTACCCTAGAGCGGCGAGTGTTCGCTACGGCGGCAACGGTGGGGCAGATTGCCGTTGACGGCGGCGGAGACCAGCGACAGGAGGTCGCTGGTGGCGAGAAGACGATCCGGAGACCCGAAGAGGCAGAGCAGGTTACGCGGGGGTGAAGGGTTTCGGAAAAATTTCCAAAATTTGACCCGTCGGTATATATAACCTGACCCTGTCGGTGTGACCGAGTGGAACAACTCGGAGGCACCGAGATGCAAAACTGCAGGCAGTTACTGCAACTCGGTGTGACCGAAAGGTTCTAATCGGTTGCACCGAGATCGAAAACCTAGATCAACTTAGTGATCTCGGTAGGACCGAAAAGGATGAATCGGTCAGACCGAGATGCACGAAGAGGTTTTGGAAGTTTAAGTCTATGACGAATCGGGGACTCCGAGTGCTCCTCACACAGAGTGGTTCGAATTTGACTTGATCAAACTTTGTGATGTAGCATGAATAGAGTTTGAGACGAGAAAAGCATAGATAGCTAGAGGGAGTTCTTAGGCATTCTTGTCCATCCATTTGGCAAAAGAGAAAAAGCCAAACAATCAAAGCAACAAATGGATGTCCTCGAATGAGAAAAATATGCATTCAACATGCTCACACAATTAAAATGGCAAATGAAATATGTGACAAAGCATGCACAAACACTCTAGCATCTATCAAGCAATTGGCGATGACTAGGTCATCTATATATGAGTATATTGACTTAGGAGTCAAATGAGAACATTTGATCATAGGTCATACTCATCGTTTAAGCACAAGTGGGGTTACCAATTTACATAAAGCATTGTTGTGCTCACACCATTAGAGTTGCTTTAGCTCAATTTTAGAGTAAAGCCCCCCTAGATGTGATATCCCCCGTAAGAGGGATGAACTAACCTTGGGTTTTGTCGATGATGACTTCATGTAGGTGTTGAAGATGTGGATGCTCAAAATTGATGTAGATCATTCAGAGCGATCCATTGGAATGAGTTGCACTTTCAATACCTACACGGGTTGGTCCCACAAGGAACAAGCAAGGATATCCATAGACATAGAGTGATGTGTACACAAGATGATGTCCATGAAAGCATTAGGTTACCTTGTCCCTTGTCTTACCAACAAGAGGGTTTGTGACTCCTTGAACTAGTGCAAGATATGAAAGTTGTTTGCACTTGTCCTTGCCAAAATGATGAGAGTGGAGTATGTTGGCGGAGTCACCGTCAAGAACTCTCTAGTTCTTCTTCTTCGGGATCCACACCATCTTGATGGGAATCCTTGGAGTTGTAGTCGTACTTGATGAAGTAGAACTTGATGTAGTTTTGGGAACCCACTTGACTAAGGCCTTAGGTGCTTCTTCAAATGCATCAGTTTCCTCTTGAAGCTTGTCCTTGCCTTTTTTGCTTGTGGTCTTGTGGTGGAAGATCATCTTGAGCTTGTGTTCCTTTGAAATAAGTAGGATCATACATCTCTTGTTGAGGAACAAACTTCGTCTTGGGGTATTGATCTTCTTCCCACTCAACTCCATTGGCATTGAACTTTCGTTGAAAACCAACACCTTGATTCTTCCGGTGTCTTCCTTGCTTGCGTACAATTTCCTCAAATTGCTTACTTCCGGCAAGGCTCTTGTAAACACCTTTCTCTATAATTCCTTTCAATAAACTATTTTCTTGCTCAAGTGTAACTTGGCTAAGAGAATCATTAGTGGAATCAAGAGAACTACTAGAAGCAACATCATTGGATTTAGCATGATTGTTGTTACTACTAGATGAAGAATCTTTCTTGTTCTTGTTGTTAGATTTAACTTGTGGCATGTAAGTAGACAAGAGTAAACGGTTGGCAATGTAAGAAGAACTTTTCTTGCGAAGATCATCATTGACCGCCTTTAAAAACTCATGCTCTTGCTCAAGGTTGAGCTTTTCAAAGCGTAGCTTCTCATGAGTCTTTAAAATTTCTCGACGATCTTCCAAGGTAGTTTCATGAGCTAACTTAAGAGTGTTTAGTTCTTTATTTAGACGCTCAATCTCCTTCTTATCATCATCATTTGTTTTATCTTGATTAGCATGATTAATAGCAAATTCATCATAGTTTTCATAACTAGAGTTGTCAACAAGTAAATCATCATCTCCTAGAAAATCATCTTCATCACTATTGAAATCAACATACTCGGGGTGTGTTATATTTGGACCTTTAGCCATGAAGCATCTCCCAATTCCTTAATGTCGTGATTCAAATATGTCGTAGGAGTTGGTTGTCACAAGTGCTAGTCCGGCAGCACCTTCATCTTGAGTATATTCTGAGTCGGAGTGATAACTTCTTTCGGAGTGATTGTCGGAGTCGGAGTCGGATACCCATTCACCAACATGAGCTTGATGTCTTCTTTTTGTGTAGCTTCTTGTTGACTTATCCTTCCTTTCTGAATCCTTGCTTCTCCGAGAGGGTCTTCGTTCATAGTGATCATCTCTACTCCTCCTTTCTCTTGATGGTGATTCTTCTCTTCTACTCCTTCTTTTGGGAGAATCTTCTCTTCTTTTCTAGGGAGCCGTACACTCATTGGAATAGTGTCCGGGTCTTCCACAATTGTAGCAATTACGCTCACGACTAGAAGATCTTTTGTCATTGTATGACCTTGACTTGGAACTTCTCTCCATGCTTCTACTCTTGTAGAACTTGTTGAAGTTCTTCACCATTAGGCTCAATTCTTCATTGAAGGTTTGTTTCTCACTTGATGATATGGGAGCTTCACATGAGGCTTTGTAAGCACCTTGACTTGTTGTGGAGATCCTCCTTATCCTTGAGTGACATCTCATGAGCAACAATTCTTCCAATGACTTCCGTTGGCTTGAGATCTTTGTAATTTGGCATCATTTGGATCAATGTGCACACGGTATCATATTTTCCGTCCAAAGCTCTTAGGATCTTCTTGATGATGAATTTGTCGGTCATCTCTTCACTTCCTAAGCCGGCAATCTCATTTGTGATAAGAGAAAGCCTAGAGTACATTTCAGCGACACCACCACCATCCTTCATTTTGAACTTGTCAAGCTGACTTTGAAGCACATCCAATTTGGATTCCTTGACAGAGTCGGTACCTTCGTGCATATCAATCAAAGTATCCCAAATTTCCTTTGCATTCTCAAGACGGCTGATTTTGTTGAATTCTTCGTGGCACAATCCGTTGAAGAGATATCACAAGCTTGAGCGTTGTATTGCAGCATCTTCAACTCTTCCGCGGTAGCTTCACGACTCGGTTCTCTCCCATCAAAGAATTCACCTTGCAAGCCAATGCACACAATAGCCCAAACGGCGGGGTTATGTCCAAAAATATGCATTTTCATCTTATGCTTCCAACTAGCAAAATTAGTACCATCAAAGTAAGGACCTCTACAGTGGTAATTTCGCTCGCTAGATGCCATACTCTCCTAGGTTGTGAAACCAAGGCTACGATCACCAAAAGCTATGGTGAATCAAGACAAATGGAGACCAAAGCTCTGATACCACTTGTAGGATCGAAAGTATGTCTAGAGGGGGGTGATTAGACTACTTGACCAAATAAAAATCTAGCCTTTTCCCAATTTTAGTTCTTGGCTGATTTTAGCAACTTAGCACAAGTCAAGCAATCAACCTACACATGCAATTCTAAGAGTATAGCAGCGGAATGTAAAACAATTGCATATGAAGGTAAAGGGGAGGAGTTTGAGGGAGCAAACGCAATGTTGACACAGAGATTTTTTACCCGTGGTTCCGATAGGTGGTGCTATCGTACATCCACGTTGATGGAGACTTCTACCCACGAAGGGTAATGGTTGCGCGAGTCCACGGAGGGCTCCACCGACGAAGGGTCCACGAAGAAGCAACCTTGTCTATCCCACCATGGCCGTCGCCCATGAAGGACTTGCCTCACTAGGGTAGATCTTCATGAAGTAGGCGATCTCCTTGCCCTTACAAACTCCTTGGTTCAACACCACAATCTTGACGGAGGCTCCCAAGTGACACCTAGCCAATCTAGGAGACACCACTCTCCAAGAAGTAACAAATGGTGTGTTGATGATGAACTCTTTGCTCTTGTGCTTCAAATGATAGTCTCCCCAACACTCAACTCTCTCCCATAGGATTAGATTTGGTGGAAAGATGATTTGAGTGGAAAGCAACTTGGGGAAGGCTAGAGATCAAGATTTATGTGGTTGGAATGGAATATCTTGACCTCAACACAAGTGTAGGTGGTTCTCTCTCAGAAAATGTATGTTGGAAGTGTAGGCATGTTCTGATGGCTCTCCACGAATGAAGAGTGGGTGGAGGGGTATATATAGCCTCCACAAAAAATCTAACCGTTACACACAATTTACCAAACTCGGTGGGACTGAATCGTTAAACTCGGTCAGACTGATTTAGTTCATAATGTGACCATTAGGGTTTTCAGTGGGACCGACACGTCAACTCGGTGAGACCGATTTCGTTAGGGTTAGGGCAAAACGTAATCTCGGTGAGACTGATTACACAAACTCGGTGAGACCGATTTTGGTAATAGACAAACAGAGAGTTGTTCAGGCAAACTCGGTGGGACCGATTCGCTCATCTCGGTTAGACCGAAATGTTACGATAGGGAAACAGAGAGTTTGCATTGCAATCTCGGTGGGACCGATCGCTCATCTCGGTTTGACCGAAACGTTACGAACGGAAACAGAGAGATTACAATCCGATCTCGGTGAGACCGAGATCCCTATCGGTGAGACCGAAAAGACTAGGGTTTCTGGCAGTGGATATGTCAACTGAACTCGGTGGCGCCGGATAGACAGTTTCGGTGGGGCCGAGTTTGACTTTTGGTTTGGGACATATGTGGATGTGAGAAAGTAGTTGAGGGTTTTGGAGCATATCACTAAGCACTTTGAGCAAGAAACGCATTAAGCAACACCTCACCCCGTCTTGATAGTATTGGCTTTTCCTATGGACTCAATGTGATCTTGGATCACTTAAAATGAAAAATGTAGAGTCCCGAGCTTTGAGCTTGAGGCAATCCTTTGTCCTTAGTATTTTGAGGGGTCCACTTTTCACATTCATGCCATGCCAATCATTGAGCTTTCCTGAAATGTTTATCTTGAAATAGCATTAGCTCAGTGAGCTATATGTTGTTAGGAATTACCAAAACCACCCAGGGATAGTTGCACTTTCAGTTTTGTGGTTATTATACAGTCACGGGCTCACCGTACAGCTCTGTATTTGCTCAAGACACGACTAGTTGACCAGTTAAACACTCCACGTGGCACCTCTAGTGTTGCATCACATTATCTCACTACCACTGGGCCCACCTGTCGGCTTGTATCTACTCTACACTCTTATAAAAACAGAGTTGGTGACGATGGTGTGCCTGCCATCCTGCAATATAGGTCGTCCGATTTATATGTGACAGATAGGAAGGAAACTATGGCAATTTTGCAAAGAGGTACCCACACACCTCTCCACATTTGCAAATAAGGCCTTCCCTCGTTCATCCTTTTCTCTCACAAGATAAACTAGTCATACAAATGCATCTTGATGTTACGTGCAACGCGCGGATCTTGCTAGTAAGAATGAAAACAAACGAACAAATATATTGGACGGTGGTTCGAAGTCATGACCGCGGGCACAGCGGATAAGGTGGCCTTGTATTGGTATGTTGAGCCGTCTGTTTTAACACACAGGAGCTGGTGTGGTGATTATACACACACGCACGCCTGCACATGAACTGCATGAACACAACACTCACACGAACACATGCAGCCACGCAGCCACGCAACACTCACACGTACAAATGCAGCCACGCATGCACGCAACACTCACACGCACACACGCACGCATGCATGCACACACCACACGACCAACACACACTCTCACGCTCAAGTGCTCAACCTACACATGCATGCGCACACATCAGGCCCTGACAGACACATACACAACCAGGTGGTTCCCGCACATGGGTTGGAGTCTTGTCGCGGCTGCGTAAATTTGTGTTTATCTGACCTTTTTCCTATGCGAACTGACAGGTGGGACCCACAAGGAACATGGTCAATTTAACTAGTCAACATGGTGCCACGCAGACTATTTCACCGGTCAACAGAGTGCAATCCGATGCTGAACGGTGAGCAAGTGACCGTATAATCACCGCGAAACGTATATAGTGACCGTAATGAGCGTATTCTGAAGTCCGGTGACTGTATTACGCTTTTCTCTCTGTAGGGCCTCCAACACTACATCTCTACACGTTCTTGCATGTTACATCTAACAACTATGCAATACAGCACTATTACTACACTCTAACGCAATAAATCATATGTGTTTTTAGTTTTGCTAGATACCATATTGTTACTTA
Source organism: Triticum aestivum (assembly GCF_018294505.1). Lineage (NCBI taxonomy): Eukaryota > Viridiplantae > Streptophyta > Magnoliopsida > Poales > Poaceae > Triticum > Triticum aestivum. Next base: position 408,326,562 of record NC_057814.1, on the reverse strand, counting down.
ATTATTCAGTTTGCATACATTAAAATTGCCTTTGAAATGTGTGGCCAGTATCATCTACCGCGCGGGGAAAATCCCGCCTTTCCTGTTTAATCGGGTTTGTATCGATGGATTGTGCGAAACAGCAAAACTATAGTACTATAGTACACCCTCTGTAAACTAATATAAGAGCATTTAGATCACTAAAGTAGTGATCTAAATGCTCTTATATTAGTTTACGGAGGGAGTACTATACAGTACGAGTAAAAGTTCACTGGGCCGCCGTGTCGTGTACTCCTCCGTCGTAAGAGTGGAGCGCTCGCTTTCATAAATGTTCTAGTCCCTTTAACGACATGTGGGACATCAAGCTACCGGGTCCACGTGCCATACCGAAATATAGTGTAGAGCAGAAGGCGTGTAGCACCCCAGTCATGGCGCCGGCGTAGTAATGAGCAATGAGGCGTCAATTCACAAAGCTGCACCTTTCCCGTAGTTAAGTTGGAGGCACGAAGCAACCATCATTTCACTCATTGCTTAATCCGCTTCTCCCTCATATTCTTCAAGTTAACCACGTGTTGCTTCTGTCGTTGTTCTGCCTCATGTGGGATGCGGATCAGCTTGGTAAAGCACTGACACATGGGACCGCATGTTAGCAAACCGCCAGGCCAACGTCCTCTAAAAATAAGAAACCTCCCCTGCCATCCACATGGCAAAATCACCTCCTTTTTACTAATCTTGATTCTATAATTTTTTAGATCAATATAATTGATATTTGTGTAGATACCACACAGGAGCAAAACCAAGTGGCACGGTTAAGGGCATCCACAATGTGTAGGCAAATGTGAAAATAGCTTTTGGCATCGATGGGAACCATTGTGGACGGTGCTGCCAAAGCCAAAAAGATGGAACCCAAGCTCCCTGATTGATTGAAGGAATAGAAAAATGCAACGTCTCTCCTCTTTCTCCCGTGCTTGGACACATGTATAGTATAGAGCACAGAGTCTACTCCCCTGTCCCTTCTATCACAAATCACAAAGCAGTGAGGCGTCAAATCACAAAGCACGGACGAAGCAACCATCATTTCACTCTTCACTGACACCGCTTCTCCATCGTCTTCTTCGAGAAACCACCTCACCGCACTAAGCTAGACGGACGACGCTATTGTGTACTAGTAGTACTAGTACATTTAAGTGTCCTTTGGTTCAACGGACTTCCTAGATGAAAATAAGTCTGTTGTCTTGGCTTGCAGGCGGCACTTGCGAATGACTTACCGTGGTCTCCCTCAATGGTGTTCTCCGTCGAACGCACTTCGCCAAACCACAACGTTCGAGATGTCGTCGACGTCACCGCAATGGGAAAGGAAGTCAAATAGTTACTACCTCCATTTTTTGTACACAAGGCCAGTATATCAAAATTACAATTTGCAAAAGGCCACTAACACTAATCGAGGCAAAATTGATGGGGTTTGCCTCGTACTAGCAACCAAGGACATTAATATACCCTTGCATGCATGCGGAAGTGAGAAGGTTGGTTTGCATGGCGCTGCATTAATCAAGCGATGAGGAGTGAGATGGTTAGCTCTTTGGGCTTTGGAGAAAAAAATACGCATTAATTGACACATCAAATAAGGATTTGTATCGATTAATCCCTCGAAGGAAAGCCCGCCTTTCTTTTTTAACACTAGTACTCCTAGTACGTACATACTTGTATCCTGTTTGGGTCTAGGCCTTGCATTGCCATACTTCGCCACACATTTTTGCCAAGCTTGCCTAAAGTTTTCAAAATGAAAAGGAGGTACACTTGCGCACGGCTGTTGCGGTCGCACCACACCCTCACATAGTCGCTCCTGCACGCCGCGGTCGCACCGCACCCTCACACAGTCACTCCTGCATGCCGCAAACCCAACCAAGGGAACGCACCCTCACTGACACGTGCTACCACATGTAAAAAAACCAAACTCATCCATCCCATCGCTGACACATAATTTTCATTCATACAATATGTTTATCCAACCGCATGTTGGGAAGGATCTGTACGGCCCGTGCGGTGGTTTGTTGGGGAAGAAGAAGAGGTGAGGAAGAAGGGTTAGGAGACGTAGGATATTCAACCAACCGCTTGAAATGGTAGACTGATCCAAATGATCAAAATCAGGTGACTTGCATAACAATATATGTTTTTACAATGCAAAAGATCCCTAAAAACAACAACATAAAGAAAAACTATCACTGCTCATGGAACGAGACGGCCTCGTCGTCTTTGGCTGCCAGCGCGAACCAGCCGTAGCTGCTGACGTGTGTCTTCGCACCGTGGTTGTCCTCGGCCTCCAGCTACTCGTTCACGCGGAGCGTGCAGGCGCTCTGCACGAACGAGAGCACCGCCCGGTTCAAGTCCAGGATGTCCGGTTCCGCCTGCAGGAGGGCCTCGATGGCAGCGGCATCCGCGCGCTCCGCATCGAGTTGAGCCTCCGCCGCCCGATTCAAGTCCAAGACGTCCGGTTCTGCCTGCAGGAGGGCCTCGATGGCAGCGGCATCCGCACACTCCGCGTCAAGTTGAGCCTCCGCCGCCCGGTTCACATCCACGACATTCGGTTCCGCCTGCAGGAGAGCCTCGATGGCAGCGGCATGTGCGAGCTCCACGTCGAGTTGAGCCTCTGCCTCCCGGTCCTCCTTTAGTATCGCCAGGTTGAACCACTGGTCCGCTTGCACCATGGGGGACCCGAACACCTCCACGAAGTCGACGTCCATCGTCTCATACCCATCAGGGGCCTTCTGCACCGCGACCTCCTCCATGAACATTGGATCGGCTTCCTCCTCCTCGTAGCTTGGCTCAAGAGAACTCGGGGATTGGCCCGCCGCAAAGAGAGCTTGGGAACGGAGGTCTGTGGCGCCGACCGCCGCCGCGATTTCTACGCGGCGCTCCAGCGTCAGCATCTTGTAGTACGTGATCTTGTGGCGCACCATGGCTTTCCGGCGAACTAGGGGACGCTTGATGCGGGCTAGGGGATCGAAAGGTGGGGGAATGGGCTGGAGAGGAGGTGTGGTTTTGGGGCAGTGGCTGGCGTAGGCCGAGCAGCGAAGGTTCTGGTGTGGATAGTGGTTCCGGTGACGACCGGTCAATCGGTTTTGACTGTACATCACTCTTGTCACGTTCGCATTGCACCCCGGCACGCTGGACCCTCCACGTCGCTCACCGAATGGAACGCGGTTCGTCTTGCATTTTTGTTCGCTTGTGGGGCTGCAGTTGAGAGCAAATCGACGTCCCTCCCCCTCCCCCGCCCGCGTCATTTATACTACCACTCCCTCCGTTTTATGTGGAGTAAATAAAAACAGAGGGAGTATACTACGGATGAGGATCCCCTGACGTGGCCGAACCCATTGAGTAACTGACATGCAGGGCCTAGCAAGCACGGGGTCCACCAGTAAGTGACCGAAAGGGAGGGTAAGGCAGGGATACCTACGTCAGAGGATCCACTTCCAGTACTACTCCCTCCTTCCATCTACTATACAGGGCCTAATGCGTTTTTCGAGGATAACTTTGACCAAATGTTAGAGTAATAATATATGACATGCAACTTACACAAAGCATACAGTCAAATTCGTAAGTGAAAGGAGCTTCCAATGATATAATTTTCACATTATACATCTCATGTACTATTAATCTTGTCAATAGTCAAAGGCGGTTTTGAAAAATGCTTTAGAGCATGGTTAATAATATAGCCAGCCGATGGCTATAAGGAACTGCCATGTCATCTATAGCCATCATCTATATGCACTCATACAATAGTGTGGGCTATAAGGTTGGCTATTTCCCGCAAAAAAATATAAGGTTGGCTATTGTATTAGTACTTTTTTCCATCTCCTCTCTATCTCTTTCTTCATATTTATTGTATTTACCTAGGAATGCGTATATAGCTAGGCTCATGCATGAGATCTCACTCCCCTTACTTTTTCACATCTTTCTCCTCCACATAGGCAAAAGTGCCATGTAGTTGGCTCTTAGAATGGCTATTAGGTTGGCTCTAATCATTTAATATTTGCATGAGCAAGGTATATGATTGGAAGAGAGTTGCATGCATACTATTTTTCTTGATCTATGTGTTATAGCCGGGCTGTAGAATAAGAGCCCGCTTCACTCTCTCTCCTCTCTTCTCACTCGTCCAAGTAGGATTTTAATGACATGACAAGTCTTATAGCCTGCTGACTAGGCCTTATATACTTGCTCTTAGGTCCTATATAAATGGAAGGAGGGAGTACTATGAGCACTGCATACTCTACTACAGATGTTGTCAGTACTCCACTAGTACTATTGAACAGGGAGCTTAAAAAAGTTACTATTGGACTGGCTATATGTGGCGAAATCCTAGTAGGAAGAGCATGCGCGAGAACAAGCACATTCACGCGGTTGAAAACAAATTGGAAACCATCTCTGTTTGAATACAAATCTAGGAGTACGTATGAATCTAACAATATTGATTGGGCATTGTTGAATGTTGATACTTTTTTTGTAAGTTTGATCAAAGTAGAGATAATTTGACTACACATAAAACTTATATGTAAACTATAAAGGATCGGAGGGAGTATATTGTACGTTCAAAAGCAAAACGAACATTGAATACCCTTTATATATCATTTGAGGATGCTATGATCACCGGTTCAAAATTTTGAATCCGCCTTAGGTATCACACATGCACCCACTTGTTCTCTCTCGATTTCATCTCGGGGTCTGGAGATCGATTGAAAGAGGACTAGGGTGGGTACAATACGTTCGTTTCGCTTACGAACGTACAATATACTCCCTCTGATCCCCACAGCTGCCCCCCCCCCCCCCCCCCCCCCCCCGCGGGTCATTCCTATCATAGAAACAGACCAAACCTTTATCTCCTTGCACGACAAGCAATTGATCTCTCAACATCAATCGATCTCGACAAGATGTGTCGGGGCATGAACCGAATGGGATGTCAAAACTAAGACGGGAAGCGACATGTAGTGGAGGCAAAGTGAAACTTTAAACGAACCATTTGATTTGTTTGTATGCAAGTCGGACAAATTACAACATTGGAAATACAAGCATGGTCTAGGCCCACATGCGAATGATACTCGGCGGAATGTTCAAATGAGGCATGCGGGATGATGAACTCGACCGGAGGGCGGGATGATCGATGGAGAAGAGGGTTGGAGAGGAATGAGAAATAAGCAACGCCACATGATTATACTTGAACAGCTCAAATAAACAATAAGTTGTCTCGTTTTCCCTTCCGTCTTGGTCATGGAGTAAGATACTTCCTCTGTTTTTATTTACTCTGCATATTAGGTTGGACTGAAGTCAAACTTCATAAAATTTGACCAAATTTATAGAAAACTAGTAAGATGCCCGTGCGTTGCACGGCACATCAAGATCTTGTGGGAGAAAATGATGAACGAGGGAAGGCCTTATCTGCAAATGTGGAGAGGAGTGTGGGTAAATTGTCATAGTTTCCTTCCTATCCGTTAGATATAGATCGGACGACCTATATTGCAGGTGGCAGGCACACCATCATCACCAACTCTATTTTTTATCTACACTAGCAAGATGCCCGTGCGCTCCACGGAACATCAAGATGCATTTGTATGAGTAGTTTATCTTGTGGGAGAAAAGGATGAATGAGGGAAGGCCTTATTTGCAAATGTGGAGAGGGGTGTGGGTATCTTTTTTGCAAAGTTGCCATAGTTTCCTTCCTATCCGTCACATATAAATCAGACGGACTCTTATAAAAAACAGAGTTGGTGATGATGGTGTGCCTGCCATCGTGCAATATAGTCCGTCCGATTTATATCAGACGGATAGGAAGGAAACTATGGATATTTTGCAAAAAGGTACCCACACACCTCTCCACATTTGCAAATAAGGCCTTCCCTCGTTCATCCTTTTCTCTCACAAGATAAACTAGTCATACAAATGCATCTTGATGTTACGTGCAACGCATGGGCATCTTGCTAGTAAGAGTAGAAATATGAACATTTACAATAGCAAATTGTCGGATGTGGGGTACCGGCAAACCCTTAAGGTTCAAACATTGGGGTGCACGCGAAGTCTCTCCCTCCTAACGATCTACGCTCTAGCTCGCTAAGATCTCGCAAATGAACTCGGCGAACTTGCCACCGTTGTGGTGTAATACCCTACTCCAGTGTGGTGGTGGTGGTGGTGGATTGCCTCTTGGGCTGATGATGAACAGTACAAGGGAAGAACAACCTCCTGAGGTTGAGGTGTTCTTGTGCTTGTGTAGTTGAGGATGATCTGAACTAGTTTGGGATCAGTTGCCTCCTACTGTGGTGGCTAGTCCTATTTATAGAGGCCCTCGTCCTCTTCCCAAATATCGAGCGGGAAGGGAGCCAACAACGGCGGGCAAATTTGAAGGGGGACAGCTAGTACAAGCTATCCTGACAAAAGCGGTCTTTCGCCTGCGAAAAGCTCTGGGGTGACGCCGTCTTGGGCTCCACGATGACCTCCGCCTTGCCGTCCATCGGTCTTGGTCTCGTTGCACCAATATGGCAACCTTTGCCTGATGCCTCGGTACTCTTCGCCTGCGCTGGCCTTCTTAGCACCAAAGAGGAAGTAGAGACGCTGTGCGCACTGGCGCCCGCCTGGCACCCGCCTGGTGCCGTTCGTCATGACTCACGTCACGAGATCCTCGTGAGGTTTGCCTCGCCTTGATATCTCCGCTCCTCGTGAGCCTGCCTAGCTAGGCCACTCCAGAGGAGGTCTTGCGTCGTCCTCCTCGCGGGGCTCGGACCGTCGCGACGGTCTTGGGTGCCTTGTTGACGAAGATGGGCCGTATGGCCTGTTGCTTAGCCACGCTGTGGGCCGCAGGCAGGCAAGTCTGGGGACCCCCATTCCCAGAACGCCGACAGTAGCCCCCGGGCCTAAGGTGCGCTCAGGCATGGCTTCGCGGCGAAGCCAAGGGTCAAGTTCGGAGCACCACGGGCCCCAAAAGCCTGCGGCCTCGGTCGACGCGGGGTGGTTGATTGGACGTGGGCGTCACTGCTTCCCCACGCTGCCTTTGAATCCGCCTGGCTATGCGGCCCCTGCGGCATACACAGTTATTCCTCCGCCTCCTGCGCCTCGCTTCCCCAATTCCCCTGCTTCCTTGTGGCTCTGCTTCTCTTCTCCAATCTGACTTGCGCTCCGCCTGCTCCATCGCCATGGCGCCGAAACAAGCTGAGAATTGGAAGAGTCCTCTGTCTCTTCTAGCTGCACCTCCGTCCTTTGCGCCATCGTTCGGCCGGTCTCGGGTGCTCAACGACGAGGCCATGGACAAGGTGCGCCCGATGCTTGCTTCCAGCTTCAATGAGTGGGGGGAGACGGTGGCTTGGCCCGCATCTTGCACTCGCAGGCTCAGACGGCCACCGAGGTCCCAATCTTCATAGATGCCCTCTGGTGTGGCCTGATTCCTTCCTTCTCCGCCTTGTTCAATGTTGTGCTTGAGCATTATCAGATCCATATGCTGCATCTCGACCCTTAGTCTGTGACTCTTCTTGCTGTCTTCGCCTTCGTGTGCGAAGCCATGGTGGGCATCGCTCCTTCGGTGGCTCTCCTCCATCACTTCTTCTCATTGCATCTGGCCGACCCTCAGCAATGCTCGGGGTGCGTGAGCTTCTAGGCCGTGGCTGCGACGGCGGGCGAGGGGATCGATTTCGAGCTTCCTCCATCCACGAGCGAATTCTGGATACGATGGGTGTTCATCAATGCCGGTGTGCTCAGTCCTCTGCTTCAGGCTCCGTCGGGGCCCGCTGTTCCTAACTCCGGCTGGAGCCATCAGCGGCTCGCGAGCCCCGGCCTTGCCCACGTCTAGCTCAGGTTGAGGTTGCTGAAGGATCGCGGCGTAACTGCACCGATGGTGGTGAAGGAATTCGTTCAACGCCGGGTCGCTCCGCTTCAGCGCCATTCTCGCCCAATGTGGACCTTGCTCAGCAGCTAGGACCACATGAGGTTTTAGGAGTCCGGGCTCCTCCTCGGGACGCGGCAAACAGTGCTCAAGGTCCTGACGGGTGTCTTTCTGCCGGCCAAACTGCCTGGGAAGAACTGTTTGCTGTACCGCTACAAGAATAAGGATGAATTTGTAAAGGACATGCCTCTCTTCGATGAATGGGGGCCGCGGCCGATTGGCCTGGAGGGGCCTCATGAGAACCCCGTCGTCGTGGTTCCCTTCCTTGCCCCTGATGCTGAGCTCGCCCCAAGTGACGGTGCAGGTGGGCGAGCTCAGGCGGAGGCCGGTGGCTCGAGTGCTGAGGAGCACGTGCCGAGTGGTGATCCTGGGGCATCGTCCTCAGGAGCCTGCCACTCCCCTCCTGAGGCGTCGGTTGCTGAGGAGACGCTGCATGCGACTTCCGAGGCCAAGGCTCCAGGAGCATCGAAAGGTCGTGGTGAAACGGTGCCCGGCTGCTCGCCGCAGCCGGGCACCCCTGAAGATATTCTTCCAAGCTCTTCTTCGGCCCACTGCGCGCCGGCCGTCACGTCCAGCATTTCGGTCGTCTTTGTGTGGACTTCGAGGAGCTCCGCAAGAGGAAAGGATCTCCCAGCGGCAGCAACATCTTTGGACCGCTGAAGCGGAGGAAGTACATCGCCGTTGACGTGTAAGTATCGTACCGCTGTGGCTCTCTGTGTGCTGCTTTCTTCTTCTAACGCTAGTCTTTCAGGGCTCCTTCCACTTAGGCTGCTGAGTCTCCTGAGAAACGGCCTCCTTCTTCCTTAACTCTTCCGTCGGCCTCGAGCGCTCCGAGTCCGCTGGTTGCCCCTGGAGCAGGGTTGGTTGAAGGGGCACTCCTGCCTTCCTGGCGCGCTGAACCTGCGGCCTCGTCGCTCCTCCCCCTTGGTCTAGCATGGATCTTGGCAGGCTGCCCAAGACTCTTCCGCTAGTCTTTGACGACAACTTGTTGGCTTCGATCTTCGGCTCCTCTTCGAGCAGCGAGCCCCAGCCGGCTTGGGCTTCTCGCGAGGACGGGCTGGTGTCGGGTGTGGCGCCAGCCCCCAGCCCCCTACCGAGGGGTGGTGCGCCGCTTGGCGCCCCGCCCGCAGCCCCCGAGGTGGAGGACGAAGAAGGCCGGGCGTTCGAGCTTGAGCGCGGGTGGAGCGTGGTTCACCATGAGCTCTTCCAGGAGGTGATGAACGCGATGAGCCGACTTGGTGAAGAGCTCACGAGTGTCGATTCGCGTCTTGAGGCTGAAGGTCTCCGGCTGGCGGAGGAGAGGCACAAGCTGAAGGTGGCCATCAACCTCAGCCGCTATCAGCGTGACCTTGAGAATGCGCCGAGGCGTCTCTCAAGGTTTCCCACGAAGCCCACTCACGAGCCTTGGAAGAGGCTCGCGAGGCTGCGGAGAAGCACGCGTGGGAGCTCTAGGCCTGGAGTGCGTCTCTTGAGCAGCAAGTGGAGGCGTGCAGGGCCGCTCTTGCGTCGCTGAGGGGGACGCCCGCGGTGGAAGAGGAGGTCTGGAAGCGTGAGGAGGCGCTGGCCCTGGAGGCCATGGAGCGTAGCCACGAGCTCGAGCAACTGGAGACGAGGGAGCGTCAAGTTGCCTAAGCAGAAGACGCTGTCGGGGCTCACGAGGCTGGAGTTGAGGAGGAGGTGAACCGCCGGGTGGCTGAGGTTCGTGCGGACCTGGAGGGCAGGTACGACCTGAATCTGAAGCTCGCGGGCGTGGAGGATGAGGGTAGGGCCGCTGCCCTTAGGCCCAAGTTGGACGAGGCTGAGAGGCGCGCGGAAGCCACGGCTGCCGTCCTGGTCACGGCGCAGGCGGACTTGGCCTCCGCCCGCGCCGAGCTGCGTTCCCTCCGGAGGCGGGTTGATGACGCATAGGCCGTCGCGAGGCAAAACATGGAGGAGGTGCTCCAACATCGAACGCTGGAGTGCGAGCATGCCCCTATGCTTCAGGATCTCCGGAACAGGGCCAATATCGCCCTGGGCCATATTTGCGACGTGGAGGCGCCAACCCCTCACTCAAATGATTATGCCAGCCACTTGACCTTCTTCACCGAGGCGGTGACGCGCCTGGAGGCCCGATCTGCCAGAGCTCGCTAGTTGGTGGAGGAAAGGGGGCATGGACTGCTCGAGCGCGCTTTCTCCCGTGTCTTTAGCTACCTCCTGAATGCCGACCCCAACTTTGACTTTGACGCCGCCATCGTCCCCGTACCCACGGTTGTCCGGGGCGACCTAGCGCGCTGGGTTGAGGACCATGTGGACGCGTTGTTCAGGGCCTTCGCTTCGGAGGATGACGTGGTGGTGGTCGTCGCAGACAAAGGCGACGTGGTCGACGGTGGCGACGGGGGCGTCGCCGATGGCGGCAATGATGCCGATGAAGACGACGACAACGTGAGTGACGCGTGTGCGGGTGACGCAGCGAGCGACATTTCTGGCTGATCCCTTGTTCTCCTGTCATTTCTTCCTTAGTCAGCGCCAACTTTGAGCTGGACTGCGATGTGTCGAGTTCCTGAGAACCTTGCGGAGCTCGTCGCCTCGTCGGAAGGGGCCCCACGAGAGGTGAGCACCAGTTGCAGTGTTAGCGCGCGCTTCGCGCAGTCCCGCTCGCGAGGAGCTCGTGAGGGAAAGGCGCCGGACATGAGTCCCAGACAAAACGAGATCTAGAAGGCAAGAAATTGCTCAAACGAGAAAAGGCTCCCCCGCGCGCATCGATAAAAACTCAGCTTCAACTCAAATCCAGATCCAGAAAGCAAAGCTACAGAAAGAGAGATCCAAAGCAAAAGGCCGCATCCGGCACCTAGTCTAGTCTTCTGGTCTTCAAGTCTTCTCACCAGCGCGGAGCTAAGTGCTGCCACTAGGCGTGGGAGGGAGCCCCAGGGCCTGAGGCCGGCACCCCTGAGACTCCGGGGCGTGTACAGCCCCAACTCATTATTACGTGAGAGTGTCACGGGTGGCGAGCTTCACAGGCACTGGGCCTTCTTCACAGGTACCGGCCTTGCTTCATATCGCCAGACGAGGGCCCCGCCTTGCGCCACTCTTGACCTCCTCTGAGCCGACCGGTCCAGGACGACACTGAGGAGGGAAAGAGGACGCCAGCGGTTCCCTCGGCGACCACATGTCCTCTGCTGGGGGAAAGGTTGACGAGGCCTCCCCGGCAGAGGGCCTACCTCCGGGTGTCACCAGGCGTCGTGCGCTGTGGGGTGGAGCCTTGCTCCTGGCTCCCTCCCGGCGGCCCCCAGCGTGTCTCCCTTGCTGGAACCGGTGCCGTCGTGCCTGGGTCGTCGATCGACGCTGCAACCTGATTCATCTGTAGTCCATGGTTAGCATAAGCCTGTTCCTGAGAGACTAGCGGTACCCTGTAGTTGCCGCTGCCGGCGCGATCATTGTGGTTCTCCGTTGGTTCTTGGAAGGCTTCGGCTCCTAGCGCCCCCTCTCCCCACTCTTCTCCAATGAATGAGCCGAGGTCGTCCTCTGGTGCGTACCCTTCGTCCATCATGCGGGGCACGTAGGCTTCCGGGGCCATCACCCCGAACACCTCGTCGTGGTGCCCCACGCTCCATGTTGCTCCGCCCATGACGGCGTCCTGGGGATGACAATACGGCATCCGGCCGGGACCATGGGGGCGACGCTTGCGCTCGTGCTTGTTGAGGGCGGCATGGGGGAGTCGGAGCCCCCTATGCCGCCGGCCGTGCTGATGTTGATGAAGCCTCCGGGCGTAGTTGATGGCGTGTGGATGTGGTGAGGTTTGCCGCGCGGCCCTGCAGTGGCCTGGGGAGGACGCCGATAGAAGAAGGGTGTTGCCCCCAACGCCGCTGCATCTAGCAGCTCGGCAACACGCTTCAGCAGTGTATCCCGGCCGCTTTCCATCAGCCTGCACCGCAGCAGCTCCCTTGCCACGGTGAGCGCTGCCCGCATGTTTGCTTGCTCCCGCCGTGAGTGCGGCGCCATTGCTGCGGCATGGCTTGCTGCTCTTGCCGCGGCCCGTACCTGTCGTGGGGTGAGGGTGGATGACGCCTGGCCGTGCTGCCCGCGCTCGGCGGGGTTTGGCGGCGCCCGTGCTGCTTGGAGTGCAGGGTCGAGACCTTCATGGGCAGGCGGTGCTGCCCGGGCTAGCCAGGCTGCCCAGCGGTCGGAGCCGGCCCTTGAATCGCCCGACATCATGGCCGGGGAGCGTCGGAGAGCTGACCGGCGGAGAAGAAGCTCCGGTGCACCCCTACCTGGCGCGCCAAATGTCGGATGTGGGGTTCTGGCAAACCCTTAAGGTTCGAACACTGGGGTGCGCGCGAAGTCTCTCCCTCCTACCAATCTATGCTCTAGCTCGCTAAGATATCGCGGATGATCTCGACGAACTTGCAACACAGAAAGACACGGGGTTTATACTGGTTCGGGCCACCGTTGTGGTGTAATACCCTACTCCAGTGTGGTGGTGGTGGATTGCCTCTTGGGCTGATGATGAACAGTACAAGGGAAGAACAGCCTCCTGAGGTTGAGGTGTTCTTGTGCTTGTGTAGTTGAGGATGATCTGAACTAGTTCGGGATCAATTGCCTCCTACTGTGGTGGCTAGTCCTATTTATAGAGGCCCTGGCCCTCTTCCCAAATATCGAGCGGGAAGGGAGCCAACAACGGCTGGCAAATTTGAAGGGGGACAGCTAGTACAAGCTATCCTGACAAAAGCGGTCTTTGCCTGCGAAAAGCTCTGGGGTGACGCCGTCTTGGGCTCCACGATGACCTCCGCCTTGCCGTCCTCTGGTCTTGGTCTTGTTGCACCAATATGGCAACCTTTGCCTGATGCCTTGGTACTCTTCGCCTGCGCTGGCCTCCTTAGCACCAAAGAGGAAATAGAGACGCTGCGCGCACTGGCGCCCGCCTGGCACCCGCCTGGTGCCGTTCGTCATGGCTCACGTCACGAGAGCCTCGTGAGGTTTGCCTCGCCTTGATATCTCCGCTTCTCATGAGCCTGCCTGGCTAGGCCACTCCGGAGGAGGTCTTGCGTCGTCCTCCTCGCGGGGCTCGGACCCTCGCGTGGGTCTTGGGTGCCTTGTTGACGATGATGGGCCGTACGGCCTGCTGGTTAGCCACGCTGTGGGCCGCAGGCAGGCAAGTCTGGGGACCCCCGTTCCCAGAACGCCAACACAAATCTATATGATGTGAAAGTATATTCAATAATGAACCTAATGGTATTGATTTGTTATTGTATATGTTATTATTTCTGTCTACAAACTTTGTCAAAGTTTAAAAAGTTTGAATTTGATTAAAGCTAAAATGCAAAGTAAATAAAAACAGAGGGAGTACGCAGGGACTAGTATAGTTACTACTGCCGAAACATGGTAAGTTGGACCCCTAAATGCGGGCACGGACCAGGCACACCTCAATTATTCTTTGAAACAGTCGGACACCTACATTTATCACACCATCCGGCTACTTAATCAAGTGTTATGCTTCACTACTTGAAAAGGAAAAGGGTGCTGCCGTACCCAAAACCACCACACTTGGGGCTAGGGTAACAACTTGCTACTGTACCACATTTGAACCAGGGCACAAAAACCACCTGTTCTGTGCCTAATGCGCAACGCAGAGCACTGACGCTCGAATATGGGAGGGAAAACAGGGAAACCGACATGTGGGGCACACCTGTCGGGACGACATGGCGCAGACTAGTCCAATGGAGGAGCTGGCCCACGACCTCCTCGCCACAGGCAACCGTTCATGTGGGTCGTGGGGGCCAGCAACGTGGCGCAGCTCCAGCATCGCCTCTGGACACGGCGACCGCGGTGAGCGACACGCTCATCATTGCTGGACACGGTCAGTTTCAGTGTGCCGAGGGTGGCGTTAGCACTGTGGAACGACCACAGATCAACACCCGGCTCGTCGAGGATGCACGGGGCGCCGAAGTGCGCGCGCACCGCGACGCATCCGCAGAGTGGTGTAGTGCGGCCAACTGCATCCCCAGGACCTGAGACCATGCCAGGTCGTCTTGCTTTTTCAGTGACATGTGGGGTCGCATGTGAGCAAAGGGCATCTCCAACGTTGCCACGACCGCAGATGAATACCTTGGCACACCAAAAACCCTCGTCCCTCGCGCCATCGCGCGGTGCATCCCCAGCCGGCGCCAGCTGCCCGCATTCGTGTCGTCCGTCTGTATGCCATCGTTAAGAGGCTCGGTGCCCGAGGAACCAACCCTGGCGACTTAATGACACACTCGGTCGCTTGGCCTCACCGGAATGCGCTACTTAAAGCGGCAATGCCCAGCTAACCTCCACACCATAGCGCATCGTCTTGCTACCTGGCAGCACATCTGCCATGACCGCGAGCGCGAACGCTCTGCGACAGAGCTTGTCTTCGGGGATGAAGCTCAAGGTCGCCGCCCTCGCTCAAGTCGCTGCTCGCGACGCAATGGCGGCGTAGCCAGACGCGGACGCGACTGCACAAGCGGTGGCCATGCTGGCGGCCGACGACGGGAGCACCGTCAGCCACGTGTCCTACTTGCTGCCGTCCAACGTCCGGCACTGCCGAGGTCGGGGACTCCTCCGAGGATGAGTAGGGCATGGGAGGCGGCAGGGCATGGTGTGCCAACTGGCCGGTCCGTCTCCCGTGTTCTACTCTTCCTCGCCGGAGACCGCACCTTCACTTCATGGGTCTTGAACCCCACCCCCGTACATGGAGATCGCAGATGGAGGACGTCGGTCGCCGCCGTAGAATAGGTTTAGGGTCGGGTTTCTTTTATTTTTCTGTCTTATAAAAGTTCGAAATGTAATGAAAATCGGTCGTGTTTGCATTAATCTCGGCCGGTGTATATGAACTTTCACAATAATATAGTATATTGTAGGATTACTAGCAAGATGCCCGTGCGTTGCACGGAACATCAAGATCTTGTGGGAGAAAAGGATGAACGAGGGAAGGCCTTATCTGCAAATGTGTAGAGGAGTGCGGGTAAATTGTTATAGTTTCCTTCCTATCCGTTAGATATAGATCAGATGGCCTATATTGCAGGATGGCAGGAACACCATCATCACTAACTCTGCTTTTATTGAACCGAGACAAAGCTAACATGCGAAGTAAATACACATAGGGTCTACATACACAATTTATCTTAGGCACTCCAATAGTACGTCTACTACACATTCACACATTTCACATCTTTCTACATCTACGGGAACCTACGAAAGGGTTAACATAAATTGCCTCTCTCTCCTCCCTGATTTTCATGGTGGTGGGCCCCTCCCTCCCCCAATCTACAATCAACAGCTCACACGTTTCACATTACGTTAATTACGTAACCGGGATTACGTAGGTGTAGCATTACTCATCCTAAAAAACCCAACTAAGCCGACCTCCCAGCATATCGCGCGGGAAAAGACCTGGCCGCGCCGTTTTAGTCGGGATTACCAGATTACTAGTAGTAGTATCGATGGATCGCGCGAAGCACCAAGTTTTTTTTGAGGGGGCGAAGCACCTAGTTTAAAAGGAAAAAAGGCGGTACACTCACAGCACCCCTGTCGCGGTCGCATTGCACCCCACACACGTTCAGTCCTACACACGGCTCACGCAAACGGAACGCGCTTCGGCTTGCCTCTTCACTAACACGTGGGACTGTACTTAAAGAAACCGACCATGCACCAAACTCCCCCCGCCCACCGGGCGAAAATCCCCTCCCCCCCAAAATTCCCCCCAAATCCCAAATTCAACCGCCCTTCGGCCAACTAGCCAATAATATTCCCCAAACCCCCCTCCCCCGCCCCCCTCCACTCCATTCACTCCGCCAAAGCCGCCCTCCCCGCCGTGCCAATACGTCGGTGCCACGGTTCGTCGAGGGGACGCACGGCGATCCTCTCGCTCCCACAGTATGCTCTCGTAGACTGCCGTCCTCTAGCCGTGCCACCACCGCTGGCGACGTTCTTGTGGAGGCGCACGACGGTCAGCGCCGCCACCGCTGGTGACATTCGTGTGGAGACGCACGGCGGTCAGCTTCTCCCATGGTACGCACATTCTAGACTGAGGCCCCGTGCATGTTGGTGTAGCGCTGAATGTTAGCTGATAGACGCTGTTAATCTCACTGTTTGCCGAAGTAGTTTACAGTCAATATGCTCTGCTTAAGAAGCTTCCTTGCCCTGTTCTGCACTCAATCTGTTTAGCTGAGATGGCATGCCAAGCCCAATTAGTTGCTAAAATATCCTGCCATATATTTATTGTGACGTAGATTGCCATGGTCTAGTAGCCAATCTGTTAGGTGAAATAGCTCTACACCGTTTTATACTCGATCTTTGTTGCTGCGATGGCCTTCGATAGTTTGATGGCTGTGTGCTCGGCCTCATTGACTGCTGAAACAGCCTCCCATAATTTAGCACTCAAATATGTTTGCTGAATTAGCTTTAAATATACTTCGTTACTTAGATCTGCTCGTCCAAATATCTTGCCATAGCTTTGGACATCGACCTAGGTTTTTTTCCTGGACTTCATAAAAAAGCATATATGTTTTTCCTGTAATATCTAGTAGAAGAACTAATGTGTATGTCTAACAGATGGACGGGACTTGGATAACTTCTGCTCGAAGATTCTCCACTGCATATGTCGAGGGGGTTAAAAACTTCATGAACTTTATCAGAGCTGAGCACGGTGGTCCGAAATCAGATGTGCTCTACCATTGTAGCAGTTGTATGAATTCAGTTACAAGACCCCGGTCAACTGTGCAAAATCATCTACACTTGTATGGGATGTCATTCACATATACTAGGTGGGTTCATCATGGTGAAGCTGTGAACGTCAATGTTACTGACTACGTGGAAGCAGCAAATCACCATCTTGATCTGCGTGATGCTCAGGTGGAAGAGGAGGAGGTGGTGGTGGTGGCGAAATGCTACGAAATGCTCGTGCATTTCGTAAACTTTCACCTGCAGAAGAAAAACGGTGGGCCCGCATGTTGGAACAATGCAACGTGGCTGTCACCCCAGGAAATAAGCTGTCAGTATTTTCAGCTATGGTCACCTTTCTTTAGGTGAAGGCATCTGAGCGGATGACCAACAAATCATTCGATGTGATGTTGGCTGCTTTCCACAAATCTTTCCCAGATGCGTCTGAGCTGCCACACACCTACAATAAAATGAAGAATTTCCTTCGTGCAGTTGGAATTGGATATGATATGATCCATGTTTGTAAGAATAATTGTGTTCTGTTCTGGAAGGATTATGCCAACTTAAGTGAATGCCCAAAATTCAAATCATCAAGATAGAAAGATGGCAATGCTGTGAAGAGGATTCCTCATAATGTTCTGAGAAAATTTCCAATTATTCCAAGATTGCAGAGGTTGTTTCATGGTGCTGAAACAAGAGAGGATGTACTGTGGCATTCTAGGAACCAGGAGTACAGAGATCAGAATGTAATGAGCCATCCATCTCATGGTAGTGAGTGGAAATGCTTCAATCAGAAACATAAAAAGTTTGCTGCTGACCCGAGAAACATTAGACTTGGCTTAGCTTTAGATGGATTTAACCCATTTGGCCACCAGAGCGCCACATATAGCATGTGGCTAGTGCTTGTTATGACTTACAACATGCCTCCAAATGTCTACACCAAAGAATCAAACTACATGATGGCCTTGCTCATCCCAGGTCCAAAAAGTCCTGGAAAGGATTTTGATTTATTCATGGAGCCTCTTGTGGAGGAACTTCAACAGCTATGGAGGGGTGTTCTCACTCGAGACCTATATAGCAGCCCACCAGCTGATTTCTTTTTGCGTGCTGTTATAATTTGGTGCATCCATGATTATCAGGCTTTGGGCACTATGTCAAGGCGAACGACACATGGTTACAATGCATGTGTTTGCTGTGATAGGAATCCGCTGTCATACGCAATACTTAGCAAGATCTGTTACATTGGACACCGTTGTTTCCTTGCCAAGGACAAGCCATGTCCTACAAAATACCGAAGATATGTGTTCAATGCAAAGCATGAAAACCGTGATGCGCCAAAGAGGCTCACCGCCGATGAGTTGCAAGTGGAATTAGAGAAGGTCAGGCATATTACACCAGGAAACCATCCCGGTAATGGTAGCGGGAAAAGGAAGCATGGCAGGGCAGAAGAGAGATTATTGTTTACCCGCAGGTCCACTTTGTGGGACTTGGAGTATTGGAATGATTTGGATCTGCGGCATAATCTTGATGTGATGCGCATCAAGAAAAATATATGTGACAACATTATCGGCACACTTCTTAATATTGAAGGCAAGACGAAAGATACCTTAAAATCTAGGATTGATTTGACACACCTGGGTATCAGACAGGATTTGTAGGTGCAAGAAGAAGGTAAACCACGGGATATGGCACCAGCTGTGTACGTCTTGGACAAGGTAAAAAGAAAATAATTCTGCGAGGTCCTGTCACGTGTGAGATTCCCACATGGATTTTCTTCCAACCCTGAAAGGAGAGTTAGTGCAGATGGAAACAAGGCACAAGGGTTGAAAACTCATGACTGCCACGTCCTACTTCAAAGGGTTTTACCTGTTATCCTTAGAGGATTGGGCCGCCCTGACTTATACAGAGCAGTTGCAGAGTTGGGACAATTCTTCAGGGAACTCTGCAGTAGAAATATCAGGGTAGATGCTTTGGAGCATCTTAGAGACAAGATACCAACTATCCTATGTGACCTTGAGAAGATATATCCTCCAGCCTTCTTTGATGTGATGGTGCATTTGGCTGTTCATCTACCTGATGAGGCACTACTTAGAGGTCCAGTACATTATGGCTGGATGTACCCTATTGAAAGGTGGCTAGGCACTTTCAAGGGCTATGTTAGGAACAGAGCTAGACCCGAGGGTTCCATTGCAGAGGCCTACATTGCTACAGAAGTGTTGACATTCTGCTCAAAATACATTGAAACAGCTGATCAGCTTAGCAAAGAGGTGGGTGAAGACAATCCCGGGCTCAATGTTTTTGATTATTCTGTTTGAGTTACAGGGAAGAGTCGACAAGAGGACAAAGCTAAAGATTTGGACAAAATGGTTTGGTATGTGTTGAATAACTATCGTGAGATACTACCTTATATCAAGTAAGTGCTAAGTACTGCAGCTTATACATCATAATCTACTAAACTTGCAGCAAATTCTTATATATTTAGATGTTTGGCGCGATCACTATGTTGTGCAACATCTACAAAAAGGAGTTACTGCCGCAAAATCCAAGAAACATTGACAATCTGGTTATGGCAGGATTTGCGAAATGGTTCAAGAGCCATGTAAGCTTTTGAATTGCACTGTCAGTTTTTTTAATATATTGAGTACATAAGATGATCAGGTTGTCTATTTTCTAACCATAGGTTAAGAAGATGCGGGAGGATGGGCAGGCAATTGATGATGCCCTTTACGCACTAGCAATGGGTCCTGATACTCGGGTAAGACATTATGAATCTTTTGTTGTTGGAGATGTGCCCTACAACACGCTTGCACGCGACGAAGGCAGGAAGACACAAAACAGTGCCATCATGAGCACGGATACGTACGACAGAGAGACAACTGAAATGTATGCTAACATAACAGACATTGTTCAGTTGCAATATATCTCTAGTTTCGAGGATCATCGGTGTGTGGTTTTGTTGTGCTGTCGTTGGTATAACCTGTTTTCTAGGATCACAAAACCCAGAGCTGATGATTATTTCAAATCCATCAATGTCAAGGCGGCGTACCAGACCAACGAGCCTTTTATTTTGGTAAATCAAGCAACACAAATATTTTTCTTGGAAGACACATTTGCATGTAGCGATGACTGGAGAGTATTGCAAAGGTTTGAGCAGAGGAATTTGTTTAATGAAGTTGCACAGCAAGATGATGCTTAGACTGCTCCTGATGTACAAGATTCCACAGATGTTCCTAATATCTTTGAGAACCATCACATCAATGACACTGGCGAAATATTGTCTGTCGTGCTGTGGACATACAAGAGTTGATCAAGAAGAAGCCAACGTTCGAGGACATTGAGGATGAAGAAGTAGATGACACTGTGGGGAATTATGATTCAGACTGATACACATGGCGAAGATGTTGACGCTGCTGCTGCGGATGATGATTAGATTGCTTTTGTCGTATTTGCCTGTCAGAAGACGTTTTTTATCTACTATGTGAAATTGAGTTTGCTAGGACAACTGAAACCTGATGAACGTGTTGTTTAGTATTTTGCTATGAGAACATCACTTGTTATGTATGCTGATTTGTGTTTGGTGATTGTATGACGACTAAAACATGATGACATTGTTGTTTAGTTGTACTCATATTTGGCTGTGAAACTTGATTTTGATGGCATAGTTTGCTGTTGGACTGCAATTTTCTCGACGTTTTCGAATGTGAACAAAGCTGACCCGACAGGGCCTCTGCTAATTTATTTATTTATTACCAAAAGGGCCTCTGCTATTTATTTATTTATGAGAAAAAGGGGATACCTCCTGATTTCTGTTAATAGAAATCATTAGATGTTCACAACACTACGCCCAGCCTGCTACACAGGTTTCATTCATTACTAGTTTCAGCAAAGTTCTCATGTCATAGCCACTGAATACATCACGAGTGCTACATACACTACAAATAAAGAGACAATCAACCTATAGAGCACATCGATTTTGCCCATTATCTTCACAAGCTCTTTCATCTCCTCATTGCTGTCAAGGCCGTTTAGCAGCTGTTGCTTGGCCATGATCAGAGGAACTGCATCTTTAATATTCTGCTCTGCATCTTCCTCTTTTGTCGTTCCTTCAGTTACTTGTCCAACACCCCAACCTGCTGGTATTGGGATTCCTTGGCTAACCAAATAATCAGCGTAGTTGCATTCCCCCACATCAGCAACTTCCCAGAAATACAAATCACACGAATCATCCCTTTTCTGCACGAATCAAATTGGAAGATCATCAACCAAGCTATTAAAAAAACAGCAACTGAAAGCAGCAGAACAACACAAACATAATATTACCCCATGATTCGGGCATTTGTAGAAGACTCGGCTAGGGTTGAGGATTGTGGTTGAGACGCGACGGATGACTCTGCGTGATTTGCAGTAGTGGCACCACACCAACGGTAGGGGGTTGCGATGAGCAACTGGCTGCGGTGTGTGTGCCAGGGGGGTGTAATGAGAACCACAAGCGATGGTACGGGTGGCGACTTGGCGCATATCTGGTTGTTGCCTGCTGAAGAGTAGGTGGACGAGCAGCCAGCAGACATGGTTACTGCGGCCAGAGCTTTTGATGCTAGGCAGAGTAAGTAGAGAAGAGGAGAAGCAAACGTTGGATATGTCAGTTTCATTACTCGCAGAGTAGCATAGCACCATATATAGTCATAGTCTAGGTTTGGATTCGAACCAGCTATGGGAGCACGTCTCTCTTTTATCTAAAACTCAGCAGCATCTCTTTACTGGTACACTAGCTTGTTCTGTACGCCTTCTCAGGTCTTTGATTTTCTTTCTTTTTTTTGCGAGGAAGGAAGGACAAAATCGAGAGTTCCTGGGACTCGAACCCAAGACCTCTCGGTTGAAAACCAAGGGTGCTAGTCACTTATATGGTGAATGTTCCCTGGGAGGAGGACGGCAGACGAACGCATTTTCCTCGTAGTTTTAGTTGCAACGCAAGATCGAACGGTCGCAGTTTCGGGAATGTTATCAGGCGAACGAGCCCAGTTTTTCTTTTCTTCCTATATATAAAAAAGTATGCTACTTGGTGTCTGCTTAGTCAACAAACTGTTGTGCCAACCTTGACCGTTGGATTGACATTCAACGTCTATCGTGTTTCTTCAGTCTCTTCTTCCTCGAGCCGCCAAAGCTAAACCAGCGCCGACGGGACCACCTGCTCCCGCCTCCCACGGCTGGCTATGCTGCCGCGCACGCATCGTGGCCACATCGCACCCTAAAACTCTGCGCATCTTCCCCGGCTCCTGTTTGTTCCCGTCTGTCGGAGGGAATAGCCACGGGTAGCCTAACCGACTACCCCTGGCTCTTCAGAAAATTTATCAGGCCTTTGGGCCTTCAAGCACTCCAAGCATTTGGGCCGCCTTCCCCGGCCGGCTACCACTAAAGCCGACTCCCGGAAGGCGACCCAGCCTCACCGACTCCTCCCCAGGACGACTACGGGGTAGCTGACTCCAAGAAGCCGGCCAAGAAGGACGCCGACTCCTAGGAGCCGGCCAAGACCACAACCACTCCTACATAACGGTGACCTGACGGGGTATGGCCACAGTGCGGCCCACGACCCCCGAAGCCCGAGGCGGGCATGGCTACAGGAGGCCGTACGGGAGGGTTGCCTCCCGTGCGGCTCGGCACTGTAGCCACGCTAGCTTCGACGTCATTCACGACCCACTCCTGTACGGCCCAAGGACTGCGGGCCCCTTCAGCCAGAGAGAGGCGTGAAGGCGGCCCGGCTCTTCCTAGTCGGCCAAGAGTATAGCCGGCCTCCAGAAGCCGGCCACTCCCTTCCTCGAAGCAGGAGCCCCATTAAGAAGACAAGACGAGGTGAGGCTACAGTGATAGCCCCCGAGGCGGCCTACTGTAGCCACGCTCACCTCGACAAAGCCCTCATCATCAGAGGCGCGGCTACTGTAAGCAGCCGCCGACAAAACCCTAGGCGGTAGGACCGGCCTGTCGACCAAGAAGCCGGCAGCCAGCGGGACCCAGCAGCCGGCGGGACCCAGCAGCCGGCGGAGAAGCCGGCGAGCGTAGACACTGACGGCTGGGACCGGATCGCAGTCGGATTACCATTGTACCCCCGGGGGGTAGGCCTATATAAACCCCCCGGAGCACCCATGCAAAGGGTGGGCACCTCAGCAGAGTTTGCTTCTAAGCACAGCACACACACACACACCATAGAGATAGAGAGAAGCGAGAGCTAGCCTTGTTCTTCTTCTCCCTTGATCCTAACAGCTCTAGGAGCGATTGTAGCTACCCTTTATCGATCTAGTGATCATGCGGAGACCCCGCAGAGCAGGACTAGGGGTGTTATCTCCTCGGAAAGCCCCGAACCTAGGTAAGATCCGCCGGCGTGCATGTCTTCGCCTCATCCCGTTTCCAGGCACCGGCGACGTTTTATTGGCTCCCACAATGATAAGCCATCCCTTGGCATATGTCGCACCAACCACCCGACATTTGGCGCCCACCGTGGGGCCAGGTGCACCGTCGTTCGGAGACCTGTTCTGGACGGGAACCCTCTTCCTTCCCCATGAGCGCAGTCAGCCTGCTGCGCCCGATGGCGTTTGCCCCGACGCGCTGCAAGGCGTCGACGACGCCTGCGTAGCGAGCCGCCTCGCCGATCTGCTCGGCGAAACTCGCATCTCCGACGAGCCTGCGTCCGACGCAGGCACCGACTACCCCGAGAGCTGCCTCGTCAGCCTCCTCGACCAACTTCACGTCTCCAGCGAGCCTGCTGCGGACATGGAGTCGGTCGGCTACACCGACCCGATGCTCATCGACTCCGACACCGCGTCGCTCGACGCTTACCCCTCCGACGTGGTGGTCTTCGACGACCCCCTCCCTCGAGCTGACAGTGGCAGCAGCGCTGTCACCGAAGTGCTGGTCATCAGCCACGTCTCCAACTCGGGCGAGAACGCCCGCGACGCTCAGCAAGCGGCGGTACACGACCTCTCCGTCCCCATCCCGGCCGACGCCGACGCCGAGACCCTGGAGGCACGCCGCCTTGCCCTCATCGCGGAGGGCAAGAAGATAGCCTCGATGAGACACCTCACCGAGGCCCACCAGCGCGAAGTCGACCGCGCCGCCTTCGGGACGCCGCCGCCTAGCGGCCCGAGCCGAGCCGGCTTCGTCCAGAAGCGCGGCGCAGCCGTTGCCAGCATGCTGGGCGCAGATCGCCCCGTCTACGCCACCCCGCTCGAGAATCTGCGAGCCGCTTAGGCGGCCGCAGAGGAGCTCAATGGGCTGGGAGCCGATGAGCTCCCCTACATGACAAGACGGATCCAGCAGCTGATCGACGCGGCTGCAGAACGGCATGAAGCCGGCGCCCGAGCTGATAGCCATCCCCCGCGCCGGGAGCACGCTGCAACGTCCCGCTCGCCGACTGCGAGCGGTGCGCGCCAGAAGAAAGACAAGGAGCCGGCTGCCAGCCGCAGCCGGACTCGCATTACCATCGAGCGCGACGCGGATGGCCGCCCTCGAGCCGTAGAACACCAGGGAAACCTGCCTCCTCCCCCGCCTCGGAGAGAAAGACGCCTCACTCCACCGCCTGTCACCCATCCGACTCTTGGCGACCGACTCGGCCGCCGAGAAGGAGTCGGCGAGAACGACGCCCGCCACAGGATCGACCGCCTAGCTCGATCCTTGGCGTTAGAAGAAGAAGACGATGTCGGCCCGCCATGCTTTGGCCCCCGCATCCGTGACGAGCCCTTTCCCAATGGGTTCTCGCTTCCCAGAGACACGCCCAAGTACAACGGCTCGGTGAAGCCGGAAGATTGGCTCATCGACTACTCCACAGCCGTCAGCATCGCCAATGGCAATCGGCGCGTCGCCGTGAAGTACGTCCCCTTGATGCTGCAAGGCACGGCGCGCACGTGGCTCAACAACCTCAAGCCCTACAGCATCAACAGCTGGCTGGACTTCACCGAAGTTTTCGTCCGCAACTTCACCAGCACCTACAAGCGGCCTCCCAAGCCTCGCCAGCTCTCCCTCTGCGTCCAAGGGCCCAACGAGTCGACCCGCGACTACCTCACGCGATGGGCCGAGCTCCGCAACTCCTGCGAGGGAGTGCACGAGGTCCAGGCCATCGAGTACTTCACTGCCGGGTGCCGAGAGGGCACCCTCCTCAAGCACCGACTCCTCTGCGACGAGCCGGCTACCCTCGATGAGTTGCTGATCACCGCAGACAAGTATGCCACTGCCGACTCCTCCATGAAGACCGAGCTCCGAGTGGACGCCTCGGGGAAAGTAGTTGCTCCGGCTCCCAAGACGCCGGCTGGCGACCCTAACCGGCGCCCCTACCAGAACGACCACAAGCGCAAGGGCCCCATGCCGGCTTCCTCCAGTCGGCAGGTGGCCACCATTGAAGACGAGTAGCCCGAAGAGCGGCCCGCTCCCAAGAAGAAGGGAGGCCGGCCGCCTTGGTAGCCGTCCTTCTCCTACGAACAAGCACTCGATGCTCCCTACAAGTTCCACAGCGGCGTGAAGCTGTCCAACCATACGACACGGAAATGCCACTGGCTCACCCGCATCACCAAGGGCGAAGGGATGGTGCCGCCTCCGCCTCCCGGCCCGCCGCCTCCAGCTCCCCAGCAGCCGGCGGCCCGGCCGGCAGTCGGCGCCATCCAAGACGAGTTCCCCGAAGCGCATGATGCCTATGTCGTCTTCACAAGTCAAGTCAACGATAAGCGCAGCCGACGTCGGCAGCACCAAGAAGTAAACGCAGTCGCCTCTAGCACCGCCGAGTTCATGCACTGGTCGGAAAAGCCCATCAGCTGGAGCCAGGCCGACCACCCAGCGGTGATGCCTTCGCCTGGCTCCTATGCTATGGTCTTGGACGTCACCCTTGCGACGGAGAGGCGAGCTGCCAGATTTTCCCGCGTCCTGATAGACGGTGGAAGCAGTATCAACATACTGTACCGCGATACCATGGACAAGCTGAACATCAAAGCGAAGCAGCTCATGCCGAGCCGCACCGTCTTCCATGGTATCGTACCCGGCCTATCTTGCTCTCCAATCGGCAAGATCAAAATGGATGTTCTCTTCGGAGACAAAGATCACTTTCGCCGGGAAGCAATATGGTTCGAGGTGGTGGATTTGGAGAGCCCCTATCATGCACTACTTGGCCGACCTGCTTTGGACAAGTTCATGGCTGTGCCCCACTATGCCTACCTGAAGATGAAGATGCCGAGCTCGAAGGGGATCATCACGGTAGCCGGCGACTACAAGAAGTCCACCGAGTGTGCCATGGCCAGCAGCCGACTGGCCGAGTCCCTCGTGGTGGCAGAAGAGAAGAAGATGTTGGAACGGGTTGTGGCCATGGCCGGCAAGCAGCCGGCCTTGTCCCCCAACCCCAAGGACTGTGATGCGCAGGGCTCCTTCCAGCTTGCCAAAGAGACGAAGAAGATACCTCTAGACCCGGAGCACCCGGAGAGGTTCGCCGTGATTGGGGCGAACTTGGACAGTAAATAGGAAGGCGAGCTCGCCGACTTCCTCCGTGAGAATCCAGACATCTTTGCATGGTCCCCAAAGGACATGCTGGGTGTCCCGAAGGATTTCGCCGAGCACAAATTACATGTCCGAGCTGATGCGAAGCCGGTCAAGCAACCCCTCCGCCGACTATCAGAAGAGAAGCGAAGAATCGTGGGAGAAGAGATAGCCCGGCTCCTTGCAGCCGGCTTCATCATGGAAGTGTTCTTTCCAGAGTGGCTTGCCAATCCAGTTCTGGTTTTGAAGAAGAATAACAAGTGGCGCATGTGTATAGACTACACAAGTTTGAACAAGGCCTGCCCAAAGGATCCGTTCGCTTTGCCACGGATTGACCAAGTGATAGACTCCACAGCCGGATGCGAGCTGTTAAGTTTTTTGGATGCATACTCAGGGTATCATCAGATCAAGTTGGACCCGGCTGACCGCCTGAAGACTGCCTTCATCACACCCTTTGGAGCTTTCTGCTACCTGACGATGACATTCGGCTTGAGAAACGCCGGTGCCACTTTTCAGCGTTGCATGCAGAAATGTCTCTTGAAATAACTCGGCAGAAATGCCCACGTCTACGTAGACGACATTGTGGTGAAGACAGAGAAGCGCGGTACCTTGCTGGAAGACCTGAAGGAAACATTTGCCAACTTGCGCCGATTCCAGATCAAGCTCAACCCCGAGAAGTGCGTGTTCGGAGTGCCAGCCGGCCAGCTGCTAGGCTTCCTGGTCTCCGAACGCGGCATTGAGTGCAACCCTGTCAAGATCAAAGCCATCAAGAGGATGGAGATTCCCACCAAGCTGCGAGATGTGCAGAAGTTCACTGGCTGCTTAGCCTCCCTGAACCGTTTTATCAGCCGACTAGGAGAGAGGGCTCTCCCCCTGTACCGACTCATGAAGAAGTCCACTCACTTTGAGTGGAATGATCAAGCCGACCAAGCCTTTCATGAGTTGAAGAAAATGTTGACCACTCCGCCTGTCCTGGCTGCGCCGACTGAGAAGGAGCCCATGCTCCTCTACATCGCCGTGACAAGCCGAGCCGTCAGCACTGTTGTTGTGGTCCAGCGCCCGGAGGAAGGCCGAGCCCAGCTGGTCCAGAGGCCGGTCTACTATCTCAGCAAAGTACTGTCCAGCTCAAAGCAAAACTACCCGCACTACCAGAAGATGTGCTATGGGGTGTACTTCGCTGCCAAGAAATTGAAGCCCTACTTCCAAGAGCACCCCATCACGGTCGTGTGCACTGCCCCGCTCGCCGAGATCATAGGCAGCCGGGATGCATCCGGCCGGGTGGCAAAATGGGCCATTGCCTTGGCGCCCTACACGATCTTCTATCAACCCCGCACCGCCATCAAGTCGCAAGCATTGGCCGACTTCCTCGTTGACTGGGCCGAGACCCAGTACTTACTGCCGGCTCCCGACTCTACCCATTGGCGGATGCACTTTGACGGGTCCAAGATGCGCACTGGCTTGGGAGCCGGCATCGTCCTCACCTCTCCCAAATGCGACAAGCTCAAGTACACGCTGCAGATCCACTTTGCCGCCTCCAACAACGTGGCCGAGTACGAGGCGCTCGTACATGGGCTCCGGCTAGCCAAAGAGCTCGGCATACGCCGGATCCTGTGCTACGGCGACTCAGACTTGGTGGTCCAGCAATCATCTGGCGACTGGGACGCCAAGGACGCAAACATGGCAAGCTACCGTTTCCTCGTCCAGCAGATAAGCGGATACTTCGAAGGGTGCGAGTTCCTTCACGTGCCAAGGGCCGACAACGACCAAGCAGATGCCCTAGCACGGGTCGGCTCCACCCGACAAGCCATACCGACTGGCGTCTCCCTCCAGCGCCTCCTCAAGCCGTCCATCAAGCCGTCTCCAGAGTCGGATTCCATCTTCGTACCGCCTGCGCCAGAAACAGCCGGATCCGGCTCAAGAAATCCTGCAGGCGGCACGGGGACTTCGACGACTGCCCCGGGGACTGACGTAGTCGCACCCGGCCCAGGGACTTCAGAACCCGGCCCGGGGACTGCAGCAGTCGGCCCGGGGACTGCAACGACACAAGAAGCGGTGGTCGACTCCAATGCAACACCCAACCCACCCACCCGAGTCATGGTGGCCACATTAACAGCAGAAGAAGTCACAGCTCCCTCATGGGCCTAGCCCATCCTCAAGTTCCTAGTCAGCAGAGAGCTGCCGGCTGATGAGATCGCAGCAAGACTAGTGCAACGACGAGCCGCAGCATACACAATAATCAACAGGCAGCTTGTGAAGCGCAGCGTCACTGGAGTCTTCCAGCGCTGCGTCGAGCCAGAAAAAGGAGTGGCAATCCTCAAAGACATCCACCAAGGCGAATGCGGCCATCACGCCGCCTCAAGATCCCTCGTGGCCAAGGCTTTCCGCCATGGTTTCTTCTGGCCGACTGCCTTGGAGGATGCTAAAGAAATAGTCAAGAGCTGCAGAGGATGTCAAGTCTTCAGTTCCAAACAACACCTGCCGGCTTTTGCCCTCAAGACCATTCCCCTCACCTGGCCTTTTGCCGTCTGGGGACTGGACATGGTGGGCCCTTTCAAGACAGCCCGCGGCGGCTTGACACATCTACTCGTTGCTGTGGACAAGTTCACAAAGTGGATTGAAGCCAAGCCAATTAAGAAGCTGAACGGGCCGACTGCCGTGACATTCATCACTGACTTCACTACTCGGTACGGCGTGCCGCACAGCATCATCACTGACAACGGCACGAACTTCGCCAAAGGCGCACTGGCACGTTTCTGCGCGACACAGGGCATCCGACTGGACTTAGCGTCCGTTGCCCATCCGCAGTCAAACGGCCAGGTCGAGCGAGCAAATGGACTTATCCTCTCCGGCATCAAGCCCCGACTGGTTGCACCACTAGAGCGATCGGCCGGCTGCTGGCTCGAAGAGCTGCCGGCTGTCCTCTGGAGTCTGCGCACTACACCCAACAAATCAACCGGTTTCACTCCATTCTTCCTTGTGTACGGTGCCGAGGCTGTCATCCCAACAGACATCGAGTTCGACTCGCCTCGGATCACCATGTACACGGAGGAGGAAGCCAAAGAAGCAAGAGAAGACGGCGTCGACCTACTGGAAGAAGGCTGGCTGTTAGCCCTCAGCCGGTCCGCCATCTACCAGCAAGGCCTGCGCCGCTACTACAACCGCAAGGTCAAGCCAAGATCCTTCCAAGAGGGCGACCTTGTGCTCCGGCTGATCCAGCGAACAGCCGGCCAGCACAAGCTCTCGGCCCCTTGGGAAGGCCCCTTCGTCGTCAGCAAGGCACTCGGCAACGACTCCTACTACTTGATCGACGCGCAAAAGCCAAGAGCACGCAAGAGAGACGACTCCGGCAAAGAGTCGGAGCGACCATGGAACGCAAACCTCCTAAGATGATTTTATAGCTGAAAACCAGTATGTATCACGCTACCCCTTTTGTATTAAGTTACAAACCAACAGGCCCCCCGAACAGTACTCGGGGACTGCCTTTTATTTATCTATGAATGACGAGTGTCATATCCATGAATGTATTATTACATTTTGAATTCTTGTCCGGCACCGGGTCCGACTAGTCGGCCCGGGGACTGGCCGCCTTGAGCTATATTCTAAGTTCTTCCCGAAGTCAGCAAAGTAGTGCGCCGGCTTCCAAGTCCTCTCTTGTTGAAAGTCGCAGCTCAAAGAACTGACTGTCCGACTAGCAAGAGAGAAGACAGAAAGGACGCCCACACGAAAAACGGCTAAGGAACAACTAACCTATATAGCAAAAAGACGGCCTCCATATATGCCTGCCGGCTGTCACAGCACCCGGCTGTCCGGCTTCCTAAAAAACTTAGCTTAAGTCCGGGAGAGCTGAAAGTACTTCCCCCTCCCCAATCGGCCAGGCACTCCCCGGCTACAGATTGCAGAGCAACTATTTGACTAGGGAGGCGGCAACCAAGGGAGGGCGGCAAAGGAAAAAAGCAGAAGGACAAAAAGCGAAAGTACAAGGAAAAACCGATTGCATAACTTATATACATAAAGCCGCCCACAGGCCGGTAACAGACTTAAGTTTGAATACACCCAGTGGGTGGAATTGTGCAGACTTAACCAAACATTGTTCAAAAGTAACAAGACAGGAAAACAAAAGAAAGAAGACTAAGGCGCGACTTGGAGGCCGAGCTGGTCGGTGAAGGCAGCTCGCCGGCTGAAGGAGTGGCCGCCTAGCTGGTCCCGGCTTGACCACCTCCCGCGGCAGGAGACGCACTCGCACGCGACGTAGTGCTGGAGGCGCGGTCAGGCTGGCCGGCTTCTCCACCAGCCGGCTCGGCGTCTTCACCCTCCTCCTCCTCCTCCTCGCCCTCGTCGCTGGAGTCGATCTCCTCCGCCGAGTCCTCGCCATGCGCCGGGTCCAGCCCGAACCAATCTTCCGGCTGGGCGACTCCATTGTCGTCCACCTCGGGGGCGAAGACGTTGGTGTCGGTGTAGTCGGCGATCGCTGAAGCCCGCCGAATGATGGCCGACCGCGCCGGCTCCAGCTCCGTGCCGGCTTGCTGCCGCCAGGTCGACAGCTGGTCCTGGTTCAGGCCGGGATACCAGGCCTTAACGAACTCCAGCGCCCGCCTAGCGCCGGAGCGAGCCACTGACGCCTTCCAAGCCTCGAAGCGGCCGACTGCCACCTCCAGCCAGTCGGCGGTCCGACTGGGGGTGCGAGGGACCACTTGGCCGGGCCAGAGGGCGGCCAAGACCTGCGATCCCGCGCGCTGAAGCCGGCGGAGCAGCCTGTGAGCCGGCTGAATGCGAGCCTGGATCGCCAGGAGCTGTTCCTCTAGCGAGCGGTCGGCGGTTGGCGAGATCTCGAAGCCGGCTTGCCTCTTCGCCTGGCGACGGGCTTCGATGGCTTGGTTGGCGGCAGTGGAATAGCCGGGGAAGTACTCTGCGCGAAGAAGAAAAGAAAAGAAGAGCACCAAAATCAGAAAAACAAGCCGAAGTGGCAGATGGCAAGAAAGGATGAAGGGGTAGACGACTTACCGTCAACCAGGTCCTCAATCTGGCCATAGCCGGAGACCAGAGTCTGCCTGGCCTCTGCCCAGCCGGCTGCCTCCGTCTCGAACTCGGCCTTGAGAGTGGCTTCGTGATCCTGCGCGGCCTTCAGCGCCGCCTGGTGGCCCTCCTCCTGGTCGGCCAACTTCTTGACCAGGCGGTCGCGCTCCTGCACCAAGGCGGCGAGCTCCGCGTCCTTGGCACGAAGAGCAGTCTGGGACTCCCCCAGCTGTGCCCTCAGACTGGCGTTGGCCGCTGCAGAGATAGAAGAAGAAGAAGAACAATGAGAAATTATCAAGGAAGATCCGAGCCGACTGCTCAGCAGTCGGCCCGAATCTCGGGGACTACACCCAGTGGGTGCGCTGACGCGCCCCCACATGAGAAAAAGATCAAGTCACATACCTCGGCTTTCAGTGAGATCGGCGGTCTTCTGAGCCAGCTCCCGAGCCTGGGAGTTGAAGGCGGCCGCTCGGAGGTTGTGGTAGTCCTGCAAGACGGATAGAAGACCGACGTGAGAACAAAAGCAGCAAAAACAAAATCTCCAAGAAGTTCCAAGCCGCCTGCTCAGCAGCCGACTCGGAACTCGGGGACTACACCCAGTGGGTGCGCTGACGCGCCCCCACGAGAGAAACCAAGTTCAAGAAAGAACAAGATGAGAATACTAACCCGGATGGCTGCCCGCGTGGCGAGGAATTCATCGGTGAACTGCCTCAGCGCCGCGGCTTGGCTTTGCAGCCGGGTCCGGACGTCTTGTGCAGCGACGTTCACCACGGCTGACCCTCCGCCCGGCGTCCACCCCGAGGTAGCGCTGGCCGCCTCCGCGTCTCGGGCCGACGAGCTGGAGCCCACGGCCGGCTGTGGCTCCGACGCAGCCTTCTGCGGTTCAGACGCGGCCTTCCCTGCACGCCGGCTTGGCGAAACCCGGACCGCCACCTCAGCCCCCGCGGCCGGCTCGCCCTCCGCCGACTGTGCGGGCGCAGGCTCAGGCTGGCGGCCTTGGGTCGCCCTAGTCGGAGGAGTCGGCCCCGGCGCCTCCCCCAAGATGACGATGTCGTCACCGCTTCCTCCCAGCCCCGGCTGGGAACCGCTGGCTCCCCCTAGCGAGGGATCCATGTCCCCGGGCGCCATGGTGCGCAGGGGGGTGACCATCAAAGCCTCCCCTGCCGCCGCTTTGGCCTCGGCCTCCGCCTGGGCCTTGGCTGCGGCCTCGGCGAGCACCTTCGCCGCCTCCTCCTCCCGAACCGCCTGGGTGGCGGCTGCCCTCCGTGCCTCCGCCTCCCGCGCTTCCTGCTCCTCCCGCGCCTCCCGCGCGTTCCTTTCCGTCGCCTCCAGGAGGGCGGTGCGGGGATCTACGCGACGGGTGGTGCTCCTAGAGCCCCCTGGCGACTCGATGACGGAGCCGGCGGCCGCCCACTCAAGTGATAGCGGAGCTCTGACCATTGAAAAAGTAGATGAAGATTCAAGAACCGCCAAAGGAAAGAAAGAAGGACAGTACATAGAAAGAAAGAACTTACGCCGACACAGTCTGCGGCTGCTTCACCACTTTGCGGAAGCGAGCCGCCTTCGCGGCCGCCTCTTCCCGCCTGGTGGCCGCCGCCCCCCTGGGCTTCTTCGTCCGGCTACCGAACATGCCCTGGGTGGTGCGACGTTTCTGGCCTCTACCCCGAGCAGGCTGCGCGCCGGAGGAGCCCGCGCCGCGTCCGGATGCCGGCTGGCGATGCGGGACGGCTTCGGCTTCGTCCTCGTCCGGCCAGTCGTCGAAGGTGGCGGTGAACCCGGAGCCACCTGCTTCGCCGCCGGCTTGCCCGCCGGCCGGCTCGGCGGCATCCTCCATATGGACCGCCCCTAGGTCGGGGTCCTCCTGGTCGTGCTCGGTCTGGTCGGGGACGAAGCGGCGCTCCACGTCTGCCCCGCCGGCCGGCCGGAGCAGAGGACTCTGTCAAAAAGAGCAAGCCGACTGGGTTAGAGTCGGCCCAGAGGAACTCGGCGACAAAGCTGAGAGAGAGAGAAAAAAAAGAGACAAGGGGAGCGTACCGTAGGCGGAGGATTGGCGCGGCTGTATGGCTCCTTGCCGAATTGCCAGTCTTCGGAAAGTTGGCAGTTGGCGAGATAGTTCACCATGTCGGCGGCGTCGGGCTGCGGCATATCCTTGTTGCACATCCGGCTCGGGTCGAGCTGGCCGCTCATCTGACAGATCAGATGACGCCGGCTCTGGAGCGGAAGGACCCGGCGCGTGACGAACGCGGCCAGGAGGTCGGGCGCCGTCAGGCCCTCCGACTGGACCATCACCCGCAGGCGGGCGATGGCGGCGTTTCCTCCCTGCGACAGCGTCACCGCCCGGAAGGACCACTGGGGCAGCCTCCCCGCCGGTGGGCCGGCTACGTAGGCCGGCAGGTTGAGGTAGTCGCCCCGGGGAGCGATGCTCCGCACGTACAAGTATGACTTCTGCCACTTCTTCACCGGTTGGATCAGCGTGATGACGGGGAAGGGGTTGTCGGCGCCTGATCTCCGCGACGCGATGAAGGCGCCGGTCTGAGCCGGCACGCCCCGCACGCGCGTGCCCAGCTTCGACTGGAAGAACTCCCCCCAGAGCTCGAGGGTGGGGAGGACGCCAAGATAGCCCTCGCACAGGGTGACGAAGGCCGACAGCAACACCACCGCGTTGGGGGTGAGGTGGTGCGGCTGGAGCTGATAGAATTCCAGCCAGGAGCGGAAGAAGGGGCTCACTGGCAGGCCGAAGCCGCGCAGGAAGTGCGAGCGGAAGACCACCCGCTCGCCATCCCGCGGCGCTGGCCTGACTTCCTTCTCCGGCGCGAGGCGGACCTCCACTTTGTCCGCGCTGGGCAGACGCCGGGTGTCGCGGAGGAAGTCGATGTGGTCGTTATGGACGATGGAGCCATCCCAATCCCCGCCAAGCTGCTCTACGTGGGGAGGCATAGCGGTAGCTAACACGGCGGCGGAGGAGCGTGCGAAGGAAGAGTGCGGCGGCGAGGCGCTATCGCAAGAATGAGCAAGGCAAGAAGACGGAGGAAGTAGGAGGGGCGTGCGAGGGCCTGCCGCCCTCCACCTCCCCCTACTTATAGCCTCACGCGGCCGAAGAGGCCGGACGTGGGGGGGAGATGTGGGATTAACTGCGCCCACTCCCCCCACGTCTCGCGTTTATTACGCATAAGTGCGAGCCGAAACTGCCGCACGGAACGTGCGGGCGGTTTCGGGATACAAAGGATCCGCGCCTGGGCCGGGGCGCGGACGTGGCGGGCCCCCTCCCTGCGGCGACGTCCCGTCATGCGCGTGGGCTGGCAGGCTTTCCGGCCACGTGGCACGCCAACGGCCCGAGGCCGGCCCGCGGCCCGGTGCACGTCCCGGCGGGTTCCCGCCCCCGACTCCAGAAGAATTCGACTAAGGCGGCGCGCCTGACCAAGGCCGGCTCCCAGCTGCCGGCTCGTCACGATAGGAAGCTGATCAAGCTTCTTGAACCCCACGCCTCCTCGAAGCCCAATTAGCTTCGGGGACTACTGTCGGAGGGAATGGCCACGGGTAGCCTAACCGACTACCCCTGGCTCTTCAGAAAATTTATCAGGCCTTTGGGCCTTCAAGCACTCCAAGCATTTGGGCCGCCTTCCCCGGCCGGCTACCACTAAAGCCGACTCCCGGAAGGCGACCCAGCCTCACCGACTCCTCCCCAGGACGACTACGGGGTAGCCGACTCCAAGAAGCCGGCCAAGAAGGACGCCGACTCCTAGGAGCCGGCCAAGACCACAACCACTCCTACATAACGGCGACCTGACGGGGTATGGCCACAGTGTGGCCCACGACCCCCGAAGCCCGAGGCGGGCATGGCTACAGGAGGCCGTACGGGAGGGTTGCCTCCCGTGCGGCTCGGCACTGTAGCCACGCTAGCTTCGATGTCATTCACGACCCACTCCTGTACGGCCCAAGGACTGCGGGCCCCTTCAGCCAGAGAGAGGCGTGAAGGCGGCCCGGCTCTTCCTAGTCGGCCAAGAGTATAGCCGGCCTCCAGAAGCCGGCCACTCCCTTCCTCGAAGCAGGAGCCCCATTAAGAAGACAAGACGAGGTGAGGCTACAGTGATAGCCCCCGAGGCGGCCTACTGTAGCCACGCTCACCTCGACAAAGCCCTCATCATCAGAGGCGCGGCTACAGTAAGCAGCCGCCGACAAAACCCTAGGCGGTAGGACCGGCCTGTCGACCAAGAAGCCGGCAGCCAGCGGGACCCACCAGCCGGCGGGACCCAGCAGCCGGCGGAGAAGCCGGCGAGCGTAGACACTGACGGCTGGGACCGGATCCCAGTCGGATTACCATTGTACCCCCGGGGGGTAGGCCTATATAAACCCCCCGGAGCACCCATGCAAAGGGTGGGCACCTCAGCAGAGTTTGCTTCTAAGCACAGCACACACACACACCATAGAGATAGAGAGAAGCGAGAGCTAGCCTTGTTCTTCTTCTCCCTTGATCCCAACAGCTCTAGGAGCGATTGTAGCTACCCTTTATCGATCTAGTGATCATGCGGAGACCCCGCAGAGCAGGACTAGGGGTGTTATCTCCTCGGAGAGCCCCGAACCTGGGTAAGATCCGCCGGCGTGCATGTCTTCGCCTCATCCCGTTTCCAGGCACCGGCGATGTTTTATTGGCTGCCACAATGATAAGCCATCCCTTGGCATATGTCGCACCAACCACCCGACACCGTCCGAGGCCTCACCATCGTCCTCCGCCTTGGTTCGCTCGCCGCAGCGCTGCCCTCCTGTGTTGTCAACA
Source organism: Triticum aestivum (assembly GCF_018294505.1). Taxonomy (NCBI): domain Eukaryota; kingdom Viridiplantae; phylum Streptophyta; class Magnoliopsida; order Poales; family Poaceae; genus Triticum; species Triticum aestivum. The sequence goes on along the minus strand of NC_057814.1, from coordinate 408,290,716 downwards.
TGGTCAACAACTGAGAGGAATAAGGAGATGACTGTACATGGTGAGGATGACAGTAGGGACCCGGCAGCGCGCGCAGTAATTTTGTTTTTTCGAGACGGAGAAGGCTATCAACTGGGCTGTTCGGGAGCTGTGGCCCATCTAGCCCAGGCTTTTATTTCATATGTTTAGCACATGCCAGCCCTGTTTGTTTTTTCCTTTCTGAAAATGGCTAGCCCGGCTATTTTGTTTTTTCCAGAATAACCAACGTAGGGCCTACTTGCTTTTCTACACCCTGCTGGGCTGGAAATCTTTCAAGACGAGAAGGGATGCATTTTGCCCAGAAAATGGGCTATAAGTAATAAGAAATGGGCTATAAGTAATATTAAATGGGCTGTAAAATGAAAAAATACAGCAAACAAGCAATTAGTTCCAAAATACTTTTTTCTTTTGGATTTTGATATTTTAAATTTCATTGTTTTTGTGCGGGTAAAATTTCATTGGATTTAAATTAAGGTATGTTTAGTTTTAAATTAATTTGAATCTGGCTAGAAATTTCGGGCTGTATGCTGTTGGGGACAGATTTGGAGGCTGACTTGTGGGTCTACTAGGTTGACGTGTACGAAAGGCTTTGTCAACTTAGTCCACAAACGATTCTAGAAGCAGTGACCATTGGATGTTAATCTAGCGGCCGTGCTGCTTCTTCAATATCTGATCTTCTTGCTCTAGCTGCCCAAACCAGCGCCGGTGGTACTGCCTGCTCCCGCCTCCCATGGCCGGCTGTGTTGTCGCACAGGCCGCACCGCCCCGCCCTACTCCATTGCTGGCCAGGCCATTCCTCTACTCACCCACACCTCATGTTATTTTCCCGCGACGGCAGCCGGACCAGTAAACCCTCGTACTCCCCACCGCATGGGCAACCACTGCCGACTCTTCCCCGGCTCCGTGTCGTTCCCTTCCTAGGCCTCGCCGTCGTCCATCGCCCTGGTGCTCTCGGCGCACCGTGGTCAACATGGTCAACGGATGACATCCATCGAACGTGGACTGTACGTGGAGAGGCTGACAGCTGGGTCCACAAACGCACACAAGGAAATTCCTCCTTATTACGCGCAAAGTAATGATGCCTCCACCTGACATCTGGGACCCACCGGAAGGGCCTCTGTATTTCGCGAAAAAAAACATTCCCCCGGCTGACAGGTCGGACCCACCGGCTATATCTTCGCACGCAAGGAAGTGCCTCCTTATTACGCACAAAAAAATGAATACTCCCCCTGCTAGGTGGGACCCAACATAGTGGGAGGCTGACTTGTGGGCCTACTAAGTTGACGGGGACGGAGGGCTTTGTCAACTTAGTCAATATGAACGATTCGAGCTCCAGCGACCGTATGATGTCCATCCAACGGCCGTAGTGCTTCTTCAACCTCTGGTCTTCTTGCTCCAGCCGTCCAAAGCAGCGCCGGTCGTGCAGCATGCTCCTGCCTCCCGTGGCCGGCTATGCTGCCGCGGAGGCCTCACCGCCCCCTACTAGTCCCACCGCTGGCCAGGCCATCCACTCACCCACACCCCCTGCCTCACACCGCAGCCGAACCAGTGAACCCACGTACTCCTCTCCGTGTGGGCTTCCACTGCCACGTCTTCCCCGGCTCCGCATCGTCCCCTTCCTAGGCCTCGCCGTCGTCCACCGCCCTGGTGCTCTCGGTGCGGCGTGTTCAACATGGTCAAGGAACGACTTCCATCGGAAGAGTACTGTACGTGGAGAGGCTGACAGCTGGGTCCATGGCCGCAGCAAGGAAGTGCCTCCTTATTACGCGGAAAATAATGATTCCTCCACCTGACAACAGGGACCCACCGGACGGGCCATCGTATTTCGTGAAAAAAACGTTTCCCACGTGACTGTTGGGACCCGCCAGCTACATCTTCGCACGCAAGGAACTGCGTCCATATTACGGGCAAGAAAATGATTCGCCCCCTGACTGCTGGGACGCACCAGCTACATCTTCGCACGCAAGGAAGTGCCTGATAGTCGGGACCCACCTGGTCGAAACATGTACGTACATACTGGTCGATCGGTCTGTCTGCAGGCTGCAGCGATGAACCGTGGCCGTGTAAGGAAGGGCACGTGTCGTAGTATAGGCGCGCACGTGTCGTAGTAGAGGCGCGCACGTAGCATGTACACGTACGTACAGCCAGGGTGCAAGAAAGAAAATACGGCAACATACGTACATACGGGCGGGGTATCGAACGCCTACTCGTGCATACGTACTGCCAGGGCTCATGTACATGGCTGGGTCGGAATGGAGAAACTGCGTTGTCGTCGTGTTCATGGGGAGGTAACGGAATGCGTCGTGTTCACCGGGACGAAACAGAATACGTCGTGTTCATCGGGAGCCAACCGGCTTGGACGGAATAGCCGATCGAAACGAGGCCGGGCGTACCGCAGAACAGAGGAAACGGCCTTGTGTTCGACCGGCCACAGTCGAAACGAGATCCTGTTCATCGGGAGGGGTCTGGCGTACCGCAAAACGGAGGAAACAGACTTCTCTTAGACCTCCTACAGTCAAAACGGGGTCCTGTTGATCGGGAGGGGTGTGGCGTACCGCAAAACAGAGGAAACAGACTTGTGTTGGAGCGCTACGGGGGGATCCTGTTCATCGGGAGGGGTGTGGCGTACCGCAAAACGGGACTCCACGGGATAATGTTCATCTCCATCGTCGACCTGCTCCGGCCTCCGCGGGCTACTGTTCATCCACCATCGACCTCCTCCAGCCTCCACCTATGACTGTTCATCCACGGGCTCCTGTTCATCCAGCCTCCACCGCTCCTCCACCGGCTACTGTTCAACCAGCCCTCTCCACGGGGTCCTGTTCATCCAGCCCTCCACGGGCTACTGTTCATCTAGCCCTCCACCGGCTATTGTTCAGCCAGCCCTCCACGGGGTCCTGTTCATCCAGCCCTCCACGGGGTCCTGTTCATCCACCCCCAACCGGCTCGATCGGGGTCCTGTTCATCCAGCGGCAACGACCTCTACTACCACGGGGTCCTGTTCATCCAACCCCCCATCGGGAAACTGTTCATCCAAACCCCCCCCCAAATAACACTCATTGTTCATCAAGGGAAGGAGGCAGCAGGGTTCGATCGGCTTCAGTTAGCAGCAGTAGAAAAGGAATCGCTCGATCGGGTTCAGTTAACAGCCATCGATCGATCACTCGGGTTTGGTAACACGTAGCCTGTAGTGCAATCGCTCGGGTTTAGTAGGCGAACGCCTCGCTCGGGTTCAGCTAGAGCCCAATGCCTCGCAGACACGCGCGTACGTGTACGAGAGAAATGCGCATCGCTCGGCCCCCAACCACCCACCATAACCGGGACCTGCCCGATATTTTCCTCGCCCTCGCTTCTACCATGGTTTTTTTCCGTCATGGACAGCCCAAAGAATGTCATGCAGCTGTGTCTTCGGCACGCCCAGGACGAAAAGCCCATTTTTTGTCATGATTTTTTGTCATAGAAGTAGGAGCCCACCACATCTATGATGATACCGGGTTTTGTCACAATTATCATCATTGAAGTGTCATAAGCATGACAGAAAAAATTGGTTCGGCCCAAAACGTCACCGATGTGTCTTTTTTTTGTAGTGATATCATCCAACGAGAGGGGGAGAGTGTGTCCACGTACCCTCGTAGACCGAAAGTGGAAGCGTTAGGTTAATGTGGTTGATGTAGTCGAGTGTCTTCGTGATCCAACCGATCAAGTACCGAACGTACGGCACCTCCGAGTTCAGCACACGTTCAGCTCGATGACGTCCCTCGAACTCTTGATCCAGCAATGTGTCAAGGGAGAGTTTCGTCAGCACGACGGCGTGGTGACGGTGATGGTGATGACATCCGCGCAGGGCTTTGCCTATGCACTATGATGCTATGACCGGAGGAGTAAACTGTGGAGGGGGGCATCGCACACGGCTAAGAACAATTGATGTGCTTTGGGGGGCCTCCCTGCCCCTGTATATAAAGGAGGGGAGGAGGCCGCTGCTACCTCTTGAGCACTGCGTTGGTTTTCCCTTGAAGAGGAAAGGGTGATGCAGTAAAGTAGCGTAAGTATTTCCCTCAGTTTTTGAGAACCAAGGTATCAATCCAGTAGGAGACCACGCTCGAGTCCCACGCACCTACACAAACAAATAAGAACCTCGCAACCAACGCGATAAAGGGGTTGTCAATCCCTTCACGGTCACTTACGAGAGTGAGATCTGATAGATATGATAAAGTAATATTTTTGGTATTTTTATAATAGAGAGAAATAAAGATGCAAAGTAAAATAAACGGCAATAGAAATAGCTAAATGTTGGAAGATTAATATGATGGAAAATAGACCCGGGGCCATAGGTTTCACTAGTGGCATCTCTCAAGAGCATAAGTATTACGGTGGGTGAACAAATTACTGCAGAGCAATTGAAAGAATTGAGCATAGTTATGAGAATATCTAGGTATGATCATGTATATAGGCATCACGTCCGTGATAAGTAGACCGAAACAATTCTGCATCTACTACTATTACTCCACACATCGACCGCTATCCAGCATGCATCTTGAGTATTAAGTTCATAAGAATAGAGTAATGCTTTAAGTAAGATGACATGATGTAGAGGGATAAACTCATGCAATATGATATAAACCCCATCTTTTTATCCTCGATGGCAACAATACAATACGTGCCTTGCTGCCCCTGCTGTCACTGGGAAAGGACACCGCAAGATTGAACCCAAAGCTAAGCACTTCTCCCATTGCAAGAAAGATCAATCTAGTAGGCCAAACCAAACTGATAATTCGAAGAGACTTGCAAAGATAACCAATCATACATAAAAGAATTCAGAGGAGATTCAAATATTGTTCATAGATAAACTTGATCATAAACCCACAATTCATCGGTCTCGACAAACACACCGCAAAAGAAGATTACATCGAATAGATCTCCAAGAGAATCGAGGAGAACTTTGTATTGAGATCCAAAGAGAGAGAAGAAGCCATCTAGCTAATAACTATGGACCCGAAGGTCTGAGGTAAACTACTCACACATCATCGGAGAGGCTATGGTGTTGATGTAGAAGCCCTCCGTGATCAATGCCCCTTCCGGCAGGACGTCGGAAAAGGCCCCAAGATGGGATCTCACAGGTACAGAAGGTTGCGGCGGTGGAATTAGGTTTTCGTGGATGCCCCTGATGGTTTGGGGGTACGTAGGTATATATAGGAGGAAGAAGTACATCAGTGGAGCAACGTGGGCCCCACGAGGGTGGAGGGCGCGCCTGGGGGGTGTAGGCGCGCCCCCCTGCCTCGTGCTCTCCTCGTTGTTGTCTTTACGTGGACTCCAAGTCCTCTGGATCACGTTTGTTCCGAAAATCACGTTCCCGAAGGTTTCATTCCGTTTGGACTCCGTTTGATATTCTTTTTCTGCGAAACACTGAAATAGGCAAAAAACAGCAATTTGGGCTGGGCCTCTTGTTAATAGGTTAGTCCCAAAAATAATATAAAAGTGTATAATAAAGCCCATTAAACATCCAAAACAGAATATAATATAGCATGGAACAATCAAAAATTCTAGATACGTTGGCGACGTATCAAGCATCCCCAAGCTTAATTCATGCTCGTCCTCGAGTAAGTAAATGATAAAAAAACAGAATTTTTGATGTGGAATGCTACTTAGCATAATTTCAATGTAGTTCTTATTGTGGCACAAATGTTTAGATTCGATATGATTCAAGATAAAAGTTTAATGTTGACATAAAAACAATAATACTTCAAGCATGCTAACCAAGCAATTATGTCTTATCAAAATAACATAGCCAAAGCAAGTTATCCCTACAAAATCATATAGTCTGGCTATGCTCCATCTTCACCACACAAAATATTCATATTATGTACAACCCTGGTTTTAGCCAAGCAATTGGTTCATACTTTTTAACGCGCTTCAGCCTTCTCAACTTTTACGCAATACATGAGCGCAAGCCATGGATATAACACTATGGTGGAGTAAGGCATAATGATAGGGGTTATGTGGGAAGACAAAAAAAGGAGAAAGTCTCACATCGACGAGGCTAATCAACGGGCTATGGAGATGCCCATCAATTGATGTCAATGCAAGGAGTAGGGATTGCCATGCAACGGATGCACTAGAGTTATAAGTGTATGAAAGCTCAAACAAAAGAAACTAAGTGGGTGTGCATCCAACTAGCTTGCTCACGAAGACCTCGGGCATTTGAGGAAGCCCATCATTGGAATATACAAGCCAAGTTCTATAATGAAATTTCCCACTAGTATATGAAAGTGACAAAATGAGAGACTCTCTATCATGAAGATCATGGTGCTACTTTGAAGCACAAGTGTGGTAAAAGGATAGTAACATTGTCCCCTCTCTCTTTTTCTCTCAATTTTTTGGGCCTTTTTTTCATGGCCTCTTTTTTTTAATTTTATTTAGTCCGGAGTCTCATCCCGACTTGTGGGGGAATCATAGTCTCCATCATCCTTTCCTCACTTAGGACAATGCTCTAATAATGATGATCATCACACTTTTATTTACTTACAACTCATTAATTACAACTCGATACTTAGAACAAGATATGACTCTATGTGAATGCCTCCGGTGGTGTACCGGGATATGCAATGAATCAAGAGCGACATGTATGAAAGAACTATGAACGGTGGCTTTGCCACAAATACGATGTCAACTACATGATCATGCAAAGCAATATGACAATGATGGAGCGTGTCATGATAAACGAAACGGTGGAAAGTTGCATGGCAATATATCTCGGAATGGCTATGGAAATGCCATAAAGGTAGGAATGGTGGCTGTTTTGAGGAAGGTATAAGGAGGTTTATGTGTGACGGAGCGTATCATATCATGGGGTTTGGATGCACCGGCGAAGTTTGCACCAACTCTCAAGGTGAGAAAGGGCAATGCACGGTACCGAAGAGGCTAGAAAATTGCGGAAAGGTAAGTGTGCGTATAATCCATGGACTCACATTAGTCATAAAGAGCTCATATACTTATTGCAAAAATTTATTAGCCCTCGAAGCAAAGTACTACTACTCATGCTCCTAGGGGAAGGGTTGGTAGGAGTTAACCATCGCGCGATCCGACCGCCACACAAAGGATGACAATCAATAAATACCTCATGCTCCGACTTCGTTACATAACGGTTCACCATACGTGCATGCTACGGGAATCACAAACTCCAACACAAGTATTTCTCAATTTCACAATTACTCAACTAGCACAACTATGATATTACCACCTTTATATCTCAAAACAATTATCAAGCATCAAATTTCTCATGATAATATAATTAAAGAAAATTGCCATGCTGTTTCAAGACTCTCAAAATAATATAAGTGAAGCATGAGAGATCAATAGTTTCTATAAAACAAATCCACCACCGCGCTCTAAAAGATATAATTGAAGCACTAGAGCAAAAACTATATAGCTCAAAAAATATAAGTGAAGCACATAGAGTATTCTAATAAATTCCGATTTATGTGTGTCTCTCTCAAAATGTGTGTACAGCAAGGATGATTGTGGTAAACTAAAAAGCAAAGAATCAAATCATACAAGACGCTCTAAGCAAAATACATATCATGTGGTGAATAAAAATATTGCTCCAAGTAAAGTTACCGATGGAAGTAGACGAAAGAGGGGATGCCTTCCGGGGCATCCCCAAGCTTTGGATTTTTGGTGTCCTTAGATTATCTTGGGGTGACATGGGTATCCCCAAGCTTAGGCTCTTGCCACTCCTTGTTCCATAATCCATCAAATCTTTTACCCAAAACTTGAAAACTTCACAACACAAAACTTAGCAAAAAATCTCGTGAGCTCCGTTAGCGAAAGAAAACAAAACACCACTTCAAGGTACTGTAATGAACTCATTCTTTATTTATATTGGTGTTAAACCTACTGTATTCCAACTTCTCTATGGTTTATAGACTCTTTTACTAGCCATAGATTCATCAAAATAAGCAAACAACACACGAAAAACAAATCTGTCAAAAACAGAACAGTCTGTAGTAATTTGCAACTAACTCAAACTTCTGGAACGCAAAAAAACCTATCAAAATAGGACGACCTATACAATTTGTTTATTGATCTACTGCAATTGGAATCAATATTTTATCACGTTATGGTGATTTTTAACAATTGTTTTCGTGAACAGAAAGTTTCTGGAATTTTCAGCAAGATCAAATAACTATCATCCAAGAAGATCCTATAGGTTTAACTTGGCACAAACACTAATTAAAACATAAAAACAAATATAACCAGAGGCTAGATCAAATATTTATTGCTAAACAGAAGCAAAAAAACAAAAAACAAAAAATAAAATTGGGTTGCCTCCCAACAAGCGCTATCGTTTAACGCCCCTAGCTAGGCATAAAAGCAAGGATAGATCTAGGTATTGCCATCTTTGGTAGGCAATCCATAAGTGCCTCTCATAATAGATTCATAAGGTAATTTTATTTTCTTTCTAGGGAAGTGTTCCATGCCTTTCCTTAATGGAAATTGGAATCTAATATTCCCTTCCTTCATATCAATAATTGCACCAATCGTTCTAAGGAAAGGTCTACCAAGAATAATAGGACATGAAGGATTGCAATCTATGTCAAGAACGATGAAATCTATGGGCACATAGTTCCTATTTGCAACAATAATAACATCATTAATTCTTCCCATAGGTTTCTTAATGGTGGAATCCGCAAGGTGCAAGTTCAAAGAACAATCATCAAATTCACGGAATCCTAGCAAATCACACAAAGTTTTTGGGATCGTGGAAACACTAGCACCCAAATCACACAAAGCATAGCATTCATGATCTTTAATTTTAATTTTAATAGTAGGTTCCCACTCATCATAAAGTTTTCTAGGGATAGAAACTTCCAACTCAAGTTTTTCTTCATAAGATTGCATCAAAGCATCAACGATATGTTTAGTAAAAGCTTTATTTTGACTATAAGCATGTGGAGAATTTAGCACGGATTGCAACAAGGAAATACAATCTATCAAAGAGCAATTATCATAATTAAATTCCTTGAAATCCAAAATAGTGGGTTCATTAATATCTAGAGTTTTAACTTCTTCAATCCCATTTTTACCAACTTTATCATCAAGATCTAAAAACTCCGAATTTTTGGGACGCCTTCTAGGTAAAGGTAACTCATATTCGGTCCCATCATTATCAAGATTCATATTGCAAAAGAAAGATTTAATAGGAGACACATCAATAACTTTTAGATCTTCATCTTTATTCTCATGAAAATTAGAAGAACACGCTTTCACAAAGCAATCTTTCTTAGCACGCATCCTAGCGGTTCTTTCTTTGCACTCATCAATGGAAATTATCATGGCTTTGAGAGACTCATTGATATCATGCTTAGGTGGAATATATCTAAGTTTCAAAGAATTAACATCAAGAGAAATTCTATCAAAGTTCCTAGCCAATTCATCAACTTTAAGCAATTTTTCTTCAAGCAAAGCATTGAAATTCTTTTGTGAATTCATAAACTCCTTAACACTAGTCCCAAATTCAGAGGGCAACTTATTAAAATTTCCATAAGAATTGTTGTAGGAATTACAATAATTATTAGAGGAATTACTAGGGAACGACCTAGGGTTAAAGTTTCCTCTATACACGTTGTTACCAAAATTATTCCTACCAACAAAGTTCACATCCATAGATTCATTATTATTCTCAATCAAAGTAGACAAAGGCCTATCTTTAGGATCAGAAGAAACACTTTTAGTAGAAAATAATTTCATAAATTCATCCATCTTTCCACTCAACACATTAATTTCTTCTATCACATGCACTTTTTTATTAGTAGATATTTCGGTGTGCTATTGAGAATAATTAACCATAATATTATCTAGGAGTTTAGTAGCTTCTCCTAAAGTGATTTCCATAAAAGTGCCTCCTGCGGCCGAATCTAAAAGCTTTCTAGAAGCAAAATTCAATCCGGCATAAATTTTTTGTATAATCATCCAAAGATTCAAACCATGTGTAGGGCAATTACGTATCATTAATTTCATCCTCTCCCAAGCTTGTGCAACATGTTCATGATCAAATTGCTTAAAATTCATGATATCGTTTTTAAGAGAGATGATTTTAGCGAGAGGAAAATACTTAGAGATAAAAGCGTCTTTGCACTTATTCCAAGAATCAATACTATTTTTAGGCAAAGACGAAACCACACTTTAGCACGATCTCTAAGAGAAAAAGGAAATAGCTTCAATTTAACAATATCATTGTCCTCATCTTTCTTCTTTTGCATATCACACAAATCAACGAAGCTATTCAGATGGGTAGCGGCATCTTCACTAGGAAGGCCGGCGAATTGATCTTTCATGACAAGATTCAACAAAGCAGCATTAATTTCACAAGATTCATCATCGGTAAGAGGAGCAATCGGAGTGCTAAGAAAATCATTGTTGTTGGTATTGGTAAAGTCACACAATTTAGTATTATCTCGAGCCATCGTGACAAGCAAGCAATCCAACACACGAGCAAACAAAAAGCAAGCGAAAAAGAGGTGCACAGAAAAGAGAGGGCGAATAAAACGGCAAGGGTGAAGTGGGGGAGAGGAAAACGAGAGGCAAATTGCAAATAATGTAATGCGAGGGATAAGAGTTTATGATGGGTACTTGGTATGTCTTGACTTGTGCGTTGATCTCCCCGGCAACGGCGCCAGAAATCCTTCTTGCTACCTCTTGAGCACTGCGTTGGTTTTCCCTTGAAGAGGAAAGGGTGATGCAGTAAAGTAGCGTAAGCATTTCCCTCAGTTTTTTAAGAACCAAGGTATCAATCCAGTAGGAGACCACGCTCGAGTCCCACGCACCTACACAAACAAATAAGAACCTCGCAACCAACGCGATAAAGGGGTTGTCAATCCCTTCACGGTCACTTACGAGAGTGAGATCTGATAAATATGATAAAGTAATATGTTTGGTATTTTTTAATAGAGAGAAATAAAGATGCAAAGTAAAATAAACGGCAATAGAAATAGCTAAGTGTTGGAAGATTAATATGATGGAAAATAGACCCGGGGGCCATAGGTTTCACTAGTGGCTTCTCTCAAGAGCATAAGTATTATGGTGGGTGAACAAATTACTGCCGAGCAATTGATAGAATTGAGCATAGTTATGAGAATATCTAGGTATGATCATGTATATAGGCATCACGTCCACGACAAGTAGACCGAAACGATTCTGCATCTACTACTATTACTCCACACATCGACCGCTATCCAGCATGCATCTAGAGTATTAAGTTCATAAGAACAGAGTAATGCTTTAAGTAAGATGACATGATGTAGAGGGATAAACTCATGCAATATGATATAAACCCCATCTTTTTATCCTCGATGGCAACAATACAATACGTGCCTTGCTGCCCCTGCTGTCACTGGGAAAGGACACCGCAAGATTGAACCCAAAGCTAAGCACTTCTCCCATTGCAAGAAAGATCAATCTAGTAGGCCAAACCAAACTGATAATTCGAAGAGACTTGCAAAGAAATCATACATAAAAGAATTCAGAGGAGATTCAAATATTGTTCATAGATAAACTTGATCATAAACCCACAATTCATCGGTCTCGACGAACACACCGCAAAAGAAGATTACATCGAATAGATCTCCAAGAGAATCGATGAGAACTTTGTATGGAGATCCAATGAGAGAGAAGAAGCCATCTAGCTAATAACTATGGACCCGAAGGTCTGAGGTAAACTACTCACACATCATCGGGAGGCTATGGTATTGATGTACAAGCCCTCCGTGATCAATGCCCCCTCCGGCAGGACGCCGGAAAAGGCGCCAAGGTGGGATCTCACGGGTACAGAATGTTGCGGCAGTGGAATTAGGTTTTCGTGGATGCCCCTGATGGTTTGGGGGTAC